>NW_012101314.1:596196-596923 GCF_000951045.1 Mandrillus leucophaeus | reverse complement strand
TGTCTGTTGGCTGCATAAATGTCTTCTGTTCGCATCCTTTGCCCACTTTTTGATGGGGTTGTTTGATTTTTGTCTTGTAAATTTGTTTAAGCTCTTTGTAGATTCTGGATATTAGCCCTTTGTCAGATGGGTAGATTGCAAAAAGTTTCTCCCATTCTGTAGGTTACCCATTCACTGATGGCAGTTTCTTTTGCTGTGCAGAAGCTCTTTAGCTTAATTAGATCCCATTTGTCTATTTTGGCTTTTGTTGCCATTGCTTTTGGTGTTTCAGTCATGAAGTCCTTGCCCATGCCTGTGTCCTGAATGGTATTGCCTATGTTTTCTTCTGGGGTTTTTATGGTTTTAAGTCTAACATTTAAGTATGTAATCCATCTTGAATTAATTTTTGTATAAGGTGTAAGGAAGGGATCCAGTTTCAGCTTTCTACATATGACTAGTCAGTTTTCCCAGCACCATTTACTAAACAGGGAATACTTTCCCCATTTCTTGTTTTTGTCAGGTTTGTCAAAGATCAGATGGTTGTAGATGTGTGGTGTTATTTCTGAGGCCTCTGTTCTGTTCCATTGGTCTATATCTCTCTTTTGGTACCAGTACCATGCTGTTTTGGTTACTGTAGCCTTGTAGTATAATTTTAAGTCAGGTAGCGTGATGCCTCCAGCTTTGTTCTTTTTGCTTAGGATTATCTTAGCAATGTGGGCTCTTTTTTGGTTCCATATGAACTTTAAAG
>NW_012101314.1:593894-595392 GCF_000951045.1 Mandrillus leucophaeus | reverse complement strand
AAACAAACAAACAAAAAAAAAACCATATGAATTGTCTGATACTTAGAAAGTGACATCTTAATCACTTTACATCCTAGCATGAGTGTTTGTTGCTCATATCTTGAAATTTTATTGTCCAGGAGGTGACCTAGTGGTTCTCTGAACTTAGAATATGAGATATTTCATGGCTTTAATTCTTAGCTGTGAGATTTTTCAATCCGAAGGAAACAAAAGTCTCCAAAATACTATCCTGTTGGTTTTCAATGGGAGAGGGAAAGAAAGAAGGAGGGAGGGCAGGTCATAAGAAAATATATATGAAGATATTTACAAAGAAAATAAAGGTATAAAGTCTAAAAATGATTTTTTAGATAGAAACAAACTGAGCAAATGATTATGCTCAGATGAAAGAGCCAATCAAGAGTCAGAGTTTAAAATGAAGGATTAGAGGAGGCATTTGCTGGAGTAAGGCTTCTGAAGAGGTGGAGAAGGTAGGATAGAACACCTTGGCAAAGGACTGAATTGAAAAGAGGAGGGATATTGAAACAGAAAGGAAAATGGAACAAATGGGTGCAGGTAGTAAGAATGTTACAGAAGTTAAAAGTAACCATCGAAAAATTACTGACTAGATCAGGTTTCCCATGGTGGAATAAATAACAAAAACAAGGTTATTCTTTAAGAGGCATCTTATGCATATCCATAAAGAGAAAAGAGAGAGTGAGGTAACTCTTGCAAGACTCCCTAGCAGTGTTGAGAACACAGTTGAAGTAAACATCATGAAGTTGTAGGAGCTCCCTATGTATTTCCTTCACAAATCCTTAATAGTGTTGCATGTCAGAGGGGGATGACAATGATTGGATATAGTTTGCTGCTGGCATTTTTCAGGCCAAGCAGAGCAGAGAAACAGAAAGTGAGAGTATTAAGGGTGATGAAGAAGGACAAGCTCTAGTAATAGATTATTATAGGGCCCAGCATAAATACAGAAAAAAAAGATCCAAATGTGAACTAATCTATTGGGACACAATGCATTAGAAAGTAACTGAAATATAAATCATTATACTATAATGACACATGCATATGTATTTTTTTATTTTTATTTTCTTTTTTTCTTTTTATTTTTTATTATTATACTTTAAGTTCTAGGGCACATGTGCACGATGTGCAGGTTTGTTACATATGTATACATGTGCCATGTCAGTTGCTGCACCCACTAACTCATCATTTACATTAGGTATTTCTCCTAATGCTATCCCTCCACCATACCCCCACCCCACGACAGGCCCCAGTGTGTGATGTTCACGCCCTGTGTCCAAGTGATCTCATTGTTCAATTTCCACCTATGAGTGAGAACATGCGGTGTTTGGTTTTATGTTCTTGCGATAGTTTGCTCAGAATGATGGTTTCCAGCTTCATCCATGTCCACACAAAGGACATGAACTCATCCTTTTTTATGGCTGCATAGTATTCCATGGTGTATATGTGCCACATTTTCTTAATCCAGTCTATCATTGATGGACATTTG
>NW_012101314.1:588894-590104 GCF_000951045.1 Mandrillus leucophaeus | reverse complement strand
GTTCCATATGAACTTTAAAGTAGTTTTTTCCAATTCTGTGAAGAAAGTCATTGGTAGCTTGATGGGGATGGCATTGAATCTATAAATTACCATGGGCACTATGGCCATTTTCATGATATTGATTCTTCCTATCCATGAGCATGGAACGTTCTTCTATTTGTATATGTCCTTTTTTATTTCGTTGAGCAGTGGTTTGTAGTTCTCCTTGAAGAGGTCCTTCACATCCCTTGTAACTTGGATTCCTTGGCATTTTATTCTCTTTGTAGCAATTGTGAATGGGAGTTCACTCATGATTTGGCTCTCCATTTGTTGTTATTGGTGTATAAGAATGTTTGTGATTTTTGTACATTGATTTTGCATCCTGAGACTTTGCTGAAATTGCTTATCAGCTTAAGGAAATTTTGGGCTGAGACGATGGCGTTTTCTAAATATACAATCATGTCATCTGCAAACAGGGACAATTTGACTTCCTCTTTTCCTAACTGAATACCCTTTATTTCTTTCTCTTGCCTGATTTCCCTGGCCAGAACTTCCAACACTATGTTGAATAGGAGTGGTGAGAGAGGGCATCCTTGTCTTGTGCCAGTTTTCAAAGGGAATCCTTCCGGTTTTTGCCCATTCAGTATGATATTGGCTGTGGGTTTATCATAAATAGCTCTTATTATTTTGAGACACATTCCATCAATACCTAGTTTATTGAGAGTTTTTAGCATGAAGGGCTGTTGAATTTCGTCAAAGGCCTTTTCTGCATCTATTGATATAATCATGTATTTTTTGTCTTTGGTTCTGTTTATGTGCTGGATTACGTTTATTGATTTGCATATGTTGAACCAGCCTTGCATCCCAGGGATGAAGCCAACTTGATCTTGGTGGATAAACTTTTTGATGTGCTGCTGGATCCAGTTTGCCAGTATTTTATTGAGGATTTTCGCATGGATATTCATCAGGGATACTGGTCTAAAATTCTCTTTTTTGTTGTTGTTGTATCTCTGCCAGGCTTTGGTATCAGGATGATGCTGGCCTCATAAAATGAGTTAGGGAGGATTCCCTCTTTTTCTATTGATTGGAATAGTTTCAGAAGGTACAGTACCAGCTCCTATTTGTACCTCTGGTAGAATTTGGCTGTGAATTCGTCTGGTCCTGGACTTTTTTTGGTTGGTAGGCTATTAATTATTGCCTCAATTTCAGAGCCTGTTATTGGTCTATTCAG
>NW_012101314.1:552108-587839 GCF_000951045.1 Mandrillus leucophaeus | reverse complement strand
ATAACGAAATGAAGGCAGAAATAAAGATGTTCTTTGAAACCAATGAGAACAAAGACACAATGTATCAGAATCTCTGGGACACATTTAAAGCAGTGTGAAGAGGGAAAATGATAGCACTAAATGCCCACAAGAGAAAGCAGGAAAGATCTAAAATCAACACACTAACATCACAATTGAAAGAACTACATAAGCAAGAGCAAACAAATTCAAAAACTAGCAGAAGGCAATAAATAAATAAGCTCAGAGCAGAGCTGAAGGAGATAGAGGCACACGTATGTTTACTGCAGCACTTTTCACAATAGCAAAGACTTGGAACCAACCCAAATGCCCATTAATGATAGACTGGATAAAGAAAATGTGGCACATATACCAAGGAATACTATGCAGCCATAAAAAAGGATGAGATCATGTCCTTTTCAGGGACATGGATGAAGCTGGAAACCATCATCCTCAGCAAACTAACACAGGAACAGAAAACCAAACACTGTATGTTCTCACTCATAGGTGGGAATTGAGCAATGAGAACACATGGACACAGGGAGGGGAACATCACACACCAGGACCTATCAGAGGGTGGGGGGCTAGGGGAGGGATAGCATTAGGAGGAATACCTAATGTAGATGATGGGTTAATGGGTGCAGCAAACCACCATGGCATGTGCACACCTATATAACAAACCTGCACATCCTGCACATATACCCCAGAACTTAAAGTACAATTTTTAAAAAGGACCCTTTTAAACAAGTAATTAGTTCTTTCTCTGTACGCTCAGAAAACTGGTTCTATATTTCCACCACTTTTCTGTGCCACCACTTCTCTTTTCTAGTTGCTTTTACCTCTCTGAACATAGGACTAATTGTAATACTTCCTCTCTCTTTGAAACAATCCTACAAGTACGGTACAGGTACAAAACTATCAAAACAAAAAAAGAGAAAGCAAGCAAGCAAGCAAGAAAGAAACTGAAATAACCGGTGCAGTCAAAAAAGTGTCTGGAGTCAGAAACACCTCTTCTAACATTTGCAGGGAGATAGCAAGACTACAAATGGACTATTTATAAATTTAAGAGTAATATTAGTAGTCTAATATTGCAAATGTTTTTCAGCCTCCACAGGCAACTATTGTGAATATTATGTTAATTTGTTGGTGTCTCCAGAACCACAAATTGGAATGTGAAAGAGTATGTGGCATTGGCTTAGGAGCCTGTATTTGGGTGGTGATAAAATTTAGAAAAGGCTAAAACTGGTAACATTTGGTAAAACTGTTGCTTGAGATAACTTGGAAGGCAAGTCATTTACTCAACTAACTTGTAACCCTAGGAAAGAAAGGTTAGAAAACAGAATGTGTGTAGCATGTCTTAGTTGCTGGTGTCCATATTTGGTAAGTATTATGGATTAAACTGTGTCCTCCTAGCTCCTCAAAAAGGGTATACTGGCATCCTTAATCCCCAGTACACCGGAATTGGACATACGGGTAATTAGTTTAAATGAGGTCCTAATATAATTGGTATCATTATACAAAGGGGAAATTTGGACACAGAGGGATGCACACATGGAGAGTGCTATGTGAAGATGAAGGCAGAAATAGGGAGATTCATCCACCAGTCAAGAGACAGCAAAGATTGTCAGTAAACCACCAAAAGCTACAAAAGAGGCTTAGAGCAGATAGATTCTCCCTCATAGCCCTCAGAAGAAACCCACTCTGCTGATACCTTAATCTCGGACTTCTAGTTTCCAGAAATGGGAGACAACAAATTTCTAGTGTGTTGGCCACCCAGTTTCTGTGACTTTGTAACATCAGCTCCAGAAAACTATTACAGCAAGGTATTAGAAGGAATAAATGTACTTAGAAAAGGATTGACCAATATGCAATCAGTAATAAAAGGGAAAAAGTCCAGGAATTTGGGAACTTCACAGGGTTAGAGAAAGCAGCTGCTTTTCAATCCCATAAGGTAAAATAAACAACTGAGCACTGAATGCTGATCAAGACTCAATCTTGACGCAAAGATCCAATCAAGGGTATGGCCATTACACTCACAGTTAAATTTGCTGAATGGGTTAAAGTGTACCAGAGCAAGATTGTGATATCCAATAAATCTTTTCAGTTGTATGTGACGGCTTAATGAAAAGGGATTTAGGGTATGGTCTCCATCATCTGAAGAGCAGAGGGACAGCTCCAAGAATGCTCCACCCAACTCATACTCATAATCCAGACTTGAAAGACAAGCATCAATACCTTCAACAAATGGGCAATTTGGTAAAGGATAGCAAAAAGAAGAGGTGGTATTTTTATACAGTATAGGCTTCAAAAGAGGTATTCTTATCAAGAATTAAAATAAGCTTCTTCCAGCACCTAGCCTAGAACACGTAGACTAGTAGCTACTCAACAAATATTTGCTAATTGCAAGAATAACTAAAAGAGGACACCAGAGGAATACTGGTCTTTTCTCTGCTTTTCTCTCCTGGTTCCATCACTCTAGTGGAGTTGGGGGGAGAATAAGAAACCCATGTGAGCAGTATTGTCAAAGGGAATTGAATTTCATTGACAGTAAGAAAGTGGAAGGAGTTTTTATTTTAGCAGTTTATGTAAGATAGTACAGGAACTCTTTGGCCCTAGACACTCATGGACAGGTCCTGTCATTAACTTATCACTGCCTCCCTAGCTTTATTCTCCCAAAACTAGTTCAGACCTCTTTTGAAGGCCACAAACTTCTACAATCCCAGCCCTTACTTTTCAACAGATAATGCTAATTCCCTTTTTATTTTACTGAGAGAATTGAAACCATCCAACATAAGCATTCCAATAGAATCTTGTTGTCCTTTAAATTTGTGACTCTCTGGTATCCTAGTATTTTTAAGACAACATATTGGGACTCCTATTTCTCTGTAAAGAGGACATTTGTGTTCCTTGCATTTGTGTAAAATGTCTGTTCTTTACTGAACTGGAAATTAACACTTTGGTTCTGTTGTTCTCTGCCTTGCTCCTCCCAATCCTCTGCTTCTTCAGATCAAGAACTCTTTCTCAAGATCTCGAGGTAAATATTTCCAGATGTAGAAAATTCCCAATTTTCTGGTTCTGGCTGCTAGAGTAAAAGCATCAACAGTCCATGTGAACTACCATTATAAATTACATGGGAAAGGGAACAAACACATTAAAACTGAGTTAAAATCATTCCGCAAACTGGGCCAAAGCTGGAACTGCATCTCAAGGTTCTTGATCTTCATGTACTCTGTTTGCAAACATCTTTGTTCACATTCACTTTCTTGATGTGCACTTTTATTATGAGATCTCTAATCTTATCCTAGTTTTTCTAAAGCAGTAGTTTCCAACCATTTGGGCACCAAGGACTGGTTTCATGGAGGACAATTTTTCCATGGTCCAGCGGGAGGAAGACAGTTTTAGGATGATTCAAATGCATTGCATTTATTGTGCACTTTATTTCTATCATTATTACATTGTAATATATAATGAAATAACTATACAACTCACCATAATGTAGGATCAGTAGGAGCCCTGAGCTTGTTTTCCTGCAACTAGATGGTCTTAACTGACTGGAGACAGTGACAGATCATTAGGCATTAGATTATCAGAAGGAGCACACAACCTAGACCCCTTGCATGCACAGTTCACACTAGGATTTACATACTATGAGAGTCTAATCCTGCCTCTGATCTGACAGGAGGCAGATCTCAGGCCATACTGCAAGTGATGTGGGGCAGAGATGAAGCTTCACTCTCTTGCCTGTAGCTCACCTTCTGCTGTGCAGCCTGGTTCTTAAGAGATCACAGACTGGTACCTCTGTGGTATACCAGAGACCCCTGTTCTAAAGCCATAAGAGTATTTTTAAAACAATATTTTCTAGATCTTCTTGCTCACTGTCATATATTACCCCAGATGTCACCTCATCATATTGATCCCATGGATAGTTAAGTGAAGTTGATTTAAGCCTTCAGTTCTAGTTTGCAGAAATTCAAAGCTGTCTCCAAGACTTCAGCAAATTCCCAAGACTTATATTCTCATTCTATCTTCTGCTTAGTTCTGCATTATGTCAATCTGAAAGCAAAACTTGGCCTCTTCACGAATTCCTATAGGAAAGCTACCAATCACACAAAATACAGATTTTACTGACTATATGAAGATCATAGAGCAAACATTTAAAAACTTTATACCAATCATCCCTCTTTCTCCAGAGTCCTTTCTGGTCATCCACTCCTAGGGATTTCTCTGTTGGTCCTTAACCTACACAGTTCCCAACTTCATGTCTTTCAATAAATTCTCCTCTATTCTTCCTCCCTCCCTCCCCAGAAAACCCAGTCCCGTGAGGGGGATTTTCTACCTCCAAGGAAGTTTTTCAGACAAATACTGTTTCTTCCATCATAAGGATGCTGATGCGAGCTGTTAAGTTTATGGGAGATCAGAATCTATGTTAATTTCTGGAGACAATTTACTAGTTGATTCTAGTCTTGCCTTTGGTTCTTAAATGAGGAAAGTGAGCCTCAGACTCTTACATGCCTTGCTTACTTTAACTCTGAGAACAGTGATTACACAGACCTCCTAATTCAGAATCACATGGGTGGTTTTTGTTTATAGAATGCCGAATTTACAACTGTATCTTTGCTCTATTGAACCATAATCTACTGAACAAGCTCCCCAGATAATTTTTTTCCTTCAACTTTTATTTTAAAAAGGTTCTCTCTCCAAGTAATTTTTAAGGCCCCACAAAATCACCACTTTAGACATAACTTAAGGCCTAGGGGGGGAAAAAAACATGAAACACTAAAAGATGTTACAAATTTAATTTAAATCTGAGCTGTAAGAATGACAGCTTGGATCCAAGCAGCACCTAAAAGACTTTGAACAACTTTGAAAGAAGACAAAGTAAATACTGGTGTCATTTTGGTGGAAAGAACACCAGACTAGGAGTCAAGGCTAATTGTGTGACCTTGAGCGAGTTACTTAACATCTCTGGACCTCAGGTTCCTAGGGGAAAATACTGCTTTTTCTACTTAACTCCAAGGACTGTTTGAAGGATAAAATGAGATCATGTATGTGAAAACACTTGTGGGAGGAGGGGAAAATAAATAGCTCTCTACAACTGCTAGGTATTATTTCAAAGTCCTGCTTGGGCCTGGAAAATATCAATCTTCTGCATGTTACCCAGTGTGCTAGTAAGGCAGCCTGTGGAGTTTTTCAAGAAGCCTGTAGGATCCAAGTTAGGCAGCTCATTGCTCAGGCTGAGTAGCCAAAGAGGGAAACTCTTGATTCAGAACAGCATCTGTTTGCGATTAAGGTTTCAGAGGCATGTGCCTGAACTGAAGGCAACACTACAGAATTGGTCATAGAAGCAGTCCCAGTAGTAAAACAGATTCTATCCTTAAAGTGGATATGAAAGGTAAACATAAAAGCATGATTCTGTAATTACATGAAACAAAATGATACTTGTTTATCATGTCCCACAGCACACACACAAGCATACACAAAGGGAAACAATAGACTTGTGTGAAAACTTATGTGAACGAAAGAGATCTCCAAGCAATAACAGCTACCACCAAACTCAGAAGAGCTCACTTGAACTCTGTTAATTGCAAAATATATTTGCAGAGTGGGCCTCTTTGGCATCCATCCCTGACATGTTCTTCTTTAAAAATTCAAGTTGGGTCAATTTGGATCCTTGACAAAAAACAAAACAAAACAAAAGACCTTATCCAAAATTCACTATGAATTCTGTCTGTGTCAGAGACCTGACTGTAGTTAAAGTATGCATGCTTACCATAACTCAAAAGACATTTTGGACCCTGGACAAAGATCAAAGATCTGGGCCAGTGTGGACTTCTAGGTGGGTCAGGTAATTGAGAAGTTCTGAGAATGGTTAGGGGGTGGAGGTAGAATGAGATCTGAAGGTTTTTATTAGTGTTATTTTGTGAAAGTGTGCATTTTACGTCTGTAAAAGAAGGTGTGAGAGGTGTTCAAATTGAACTCAGAGTTAAAGCCTAAGGAGGGGTCTGCTTAAAAATATAAAGGAAAAAAAAATATATGTATATATATAAAGAAAAAGGCCAGCCTAGAGTTTAAGGTAAGTAAGAATTTACTGATCAAACTACAAATCTCAGTTGAGGGCACATGAATAAAAAAACATGATGTCTCTATCAGGAGAAAATCCTGGTTTTATGTGGAATCTTTAGAAGATACCCAGAAGATCAGCAACTCCAATAGCCAGCTGGTTTAAGTTCCATCTTTCTAGAAACATTTGAAGCAAAAGCATGGAGAGCTGTGCCTATGCCCAAAGCCAATGACTTAAAAAGAGAAAATAAGGCCAACATTGCATGTGATAGATGGATCTAAGGACAATCTTAGTACAACAAAGCTGCTCCAAGAAAGCAGAATGCTGGTCCTGTGGGGCCAGTCACTGAGGCCAAAGGAGGGACAGAGTAGATGAACTACAGTCATTTCTATTTGGTTAGAAGTGTTTGTTTTTCCTTCAAAAATGGATGGCTACCTTGTAAAATTCAATCTGGCCGTAAACCACTCAAATCCATCTTACAGAAACTACTTCTTTAGGACATCCAGCAAACTAAAAATATAAAATTGTGGGATGAGGTTGGCGAGATCCCTTAACTAGCAATGAAAAGACTTGGGTTCTAGTCCCATGTCAATTGCTAGCTGAGGCAGAACTTAGGGTGGGGCATTTAGCCTGTCTATATATCTTCTGGAAGCCTGCAGTGGTGGCACAGTGAAAGAAGGTGGGGAAAGACTGAAAGATGATCTCCAAGGTCCCTTCTAGCTATAACAGTCTATAATTCTGGTTAGCATATAAAATAATTGAAGTCAAAACATTACTGGTAGCTTACCTGTGTGGAATGGGATTGGAGCAAGGGTAGAGAGACAATTGGCAATAAAACATTTGGAGAACATTTTTGATGAGGAAAAATCCAATGGCAGAAGAGATTTTTAAATGAAATATTAAGCAATTGGTATATAAAATAATAAAATCTAGAAGGTCAGATATCAAGACATTACTAGTAGTTGGAGTCTAAGCATGGAGGGAAAGAGTGAAGGGACTTGGGAGAACCAATGGCGTAATTATTTTATTGTTTCTTTTTCTATTGTCCTTGCTGAAAAAGCCCACAGTAAAGCTATTGGAGGCCACTCGATTCCATCGAATTCCTCTTTGTCCTTGAGGGACAAACACTCCATGCCCAGCAACTGGGGAAAGAGGTGTGATAAAGGGGCTGCCTGGGAGCCTGTTCTTCAGTTTTCTGTGTAATACACTGTCTGGTTTTCTGGCAAAAAGTGAAGAAATCTGAGTTTTTCTTCACCCCACATGGATCATGCTACTTTCCCTGGAGATTTCAGCATCATCACTGTGGCTTCGTATTTCACCCTGCCTCTCTTCTCTGTCACCATCAGCTTCAGAGTCTACAAGTCTGTCATTCAAGCTGTACAAAAATCAAAGAAGGCCATGCAATTGAATTGTTTTCATAAGAGTTCATAAATTTGCCATAATTATGAGAGTGACCACTTCATTGGACCTCAAAACTCATCATTTGTCTGTTTCTGGTGGAATATCTGGCCATCTTCATGTGGCCAATGACCTCAGTTGGTGCAGTTCCAATGGGATTGCCCTTCCAATCTTTGCCAAACTGTACATTTTTATCATTCCAATGAAAAGTACAAACCCAGATTGATTATTATGTCGTGTTGCCAGGGATCAAATCAAGACAATTGTTGAAGGACCCAAGAAAAACTCCCTGGCACTCCAAATAAAAAAGCAGAATAAACACATGAAAATCACAGATTTGACAGTTACCACATCACCATTGAAGAGTTATAACATTGCACTTGTACCATGAAGGAATATGTCCAATGTTCACTTCCAAACTTTAGAAATGTTGATATTTTCTCACTTCCCTTCTCTGCAGTCTCAGTACCAAGCTCCAGAATAGGTTAAGCTGAAAATGAATTGATAGCTTAGAAATGAAAATAAGGAAAGATTCAAATTATTAGGATAAGCCAGAACCTCTAAAGGTGGTGGAGTTTTTGCCCGCAGCTTGAAAAAGCAAAGAGTGAAGATGAATATGGAAAGGAAAGATAAAACACACTTCTCCGGTTCTCTAAGGCTTAAACTAGTTTTCTACCATAATTTTGTCCTTATTTTTAAGGTAAGGAATTAGGATTACCCTACAAAAGTTATTTGGGGATAGAATAATTCCTATCTAGTTAACTTTTACATAATCTTTCACATGGATTATTTTTACTCTCCACTGACCTCATCTCCTTGTCCCATAATGTGAGCAGTTTACTCTTATTATCGTTTCCTTTTCCTCCACCTCACTGGTCAAAATAATTTTCTATTCTATTAATAACTCATAGGTGACACTGATAATTCCTGAATCATAAAATTCCATCTGATGAACGAGATTAAAAACAGAAAATAAAGTCATTGAGGGGAACACTCCCTTCCCTGCCTTCCCTCAGGAAAGGAAAACCCACTTCCCTGTTTTCCCTTAGGAAATAGCCCCACCACTGGGAAAGAAGGTTTCTGTCCTATTTCCTCCGGACATGATGTTGAGCTTGAGTGTGAGAAAAGTGCTTCCTGCCCTCTCCCCTCTCTACCTCACTCCAAGCTTAACATACAAGGCTGTGGATTTCTTAGGAAATTAAATATCTGTAACTTCTATAAAAAATAATACTAGTGGTCACCTTTGGGTAAATGAAAATGCAAGCAGTTCACTCTAACTCACTAAAGTATCAATTAATAAATAAGTATAGTAGGTGATTCATAATTTGGAAAAACACCTAAATATGAGTAATATAGAAAAATTTCTTGGAAGTTATATCTCTGATAAAGAAAAAAATACCTAAAAAGTGAAACTTCTGCTACATTTTAAAACCACTTAAAATTGAATTAAATGCTGTGCTTGTGAACTGGAGGAAGAGAAGGTTTATATTAGGCCCAATTATTGCCCCTTGGTCACCAAAAATCACTTGACGAAGTCAGTGCCTCCCTTAGTCTCTGTTGTAGCTGAGCAATCTTCCCAACGAAAAAGGTCTCCAGAGTTTTTATGATATGGAGAAAGTACCATAGAAAGAGAGTGGAGTAAGTTTAATAAAATAAATAAATAAATAAATACCTTATATTTAGCTTCTTTAGCTGAAGATGCTCCTAAACCTAGTTTGAAACTTCATTACCTTTTAAGTCCAAAGGGTGAAGATAAGTAACAAAGATAAGGTGAGGTAACAAAGATAAGGGCCGATTCTTGTCCATGCCAACACTAATTCTGAGTCTAAGATTTATACTATTAGTTAAAGGAGATGTAACTTAAAAATATTAATCCCTAGGTATCTCAGGTTCAGAACAATAAAAATTAAATAAGTGTTCTGATAACACAATAGGAGAAATATCATGAAGCTCACATAGCTGAACACTGTTCTTACCTAACTTTGTTTTCCTTTTTTACAGAGACACAGAACCCACAGAAGCAAAAACGAATGGTTTTTGTATAACCCTGGCCTTTTCTTAGAGCCTAATTATTTGTTCTCAGAAACTTAAACCACTTCACTATACTGAAACAGGCCAGAAAGTTTGCAGGTAGGGTTGAGCCAAAGAGTCTGGTTTGGTGATAGGAGCCAAAACACGAGTCGACCCATTTAAGCTGACTAGACACATAGGCAAAAGAAAATACATCAATTTATATGTGTGTGTGTGTGTGTGTGTGTGTGTGTGTGTGTTGGTCTGCATGGTGTTTGTGTGTATGGACGCTGGGGCTGACGGGGAGTAACCGCATATTTTCACTGGCTTGTCTTTTCATGGGCTCATCTTTTCTGTTGGAGGCAGAACAGCAGTGCTAGATCCTGATGACTTTAATTTGCCTGCCTCATTTCTTGACAAGCAGTAATAGAAATTACACTAGTTCTTTGTTATTTCAGTAACTGATACAACTCTTTAAGAGGCTCCCCACCCCCACTTAAAGCATCTTTTTGTTAAACTCATATATGCTTCCAAGATTCTGTATGGTATTTGAGGTAAAGAGAGAGTTCTTATTATTTATGTATTCAATTAATGCTTGTCCTTCCTAATATTTACACTAAATTGTGCTAGGCACTATGGGGGGGAAGCAAATAAAAAAGAAACATGCAGAACACATTCAAATTTTAAATTCTAATTGTAGGATAAGAAAATATTTGTTCATAATGTAATATTCCCTTTAAAAAAGCACAAACTTTGGGAGGCTGAAGCAGGCAGATCATGAGGTTAAGAGATTGAGAACATCCTGGCCAACATGGTGAAACCCCATCTCTCGTAAAAATACAAAAATTAGCTGGGTGTGGGGGCATGTGCCTGTAGTCTCAGCTACCTGGGAGGCTGAGGCAGGAGAATCGCTTGAACCTGGGAGGTGGATGTTGCAGTAAGCAGAGATTGCACCACTGCACTCCAGCTTGACAACAGAGCGAGACTCCATACAAAAAAAACAAAAACAAAAACACAATACAACTTTCTTTCTTTTTTTTCTGTCTCTCAAAATATATGGATTTAGATATAGGTACATGGATAAATATAGATATATAGAAATAGATAATATATAGCTATAGATAAATAACTCTCCCTGATACATAAGAATTTTCTTTCTGTATCCCACATAGAAGTATTTGCACACACGCAAGTCTGGACCTAGATAAAATAGTAAAATGGGTGGCCTCCACCTTTAGGGCTTCCCTACATTCCTGTAGCTTTTCTGTCTTTTCAGGGTCTATTTCATTCATGATTACCCCGACTACCAAGGGTCCTCCACCATGCCTCTTGACTCAGCAGTCCATTCTGGACCTTGCAAATTCTCTGTCCTCCCAGCTCCACTGTGCCACTGCAACTCCAGTGTGCAGCTCTCTGAAGATGGCTACCCAGATACACCAATTTCGCCAAAGCTTAAGAAGTGCTGGTAGATTACCAGCAGACAGCATGGTATGCTGGGTGGAAGCATTGTTCCTGGGTTGAGTTAAACAATTGTGTGGAATCCTGGCTCAAACATTTTCCAGTTCAGAGGTATTGAACAGATTACTTAACCTCTTCATGTTTCGGTTCCTTTTAGGTCAGATTGGGTAAAGGGGGATGGTGGCTAATATCATATTTCATCTAATCTATGATGCCTTCTTATTGTCACTCTCACCATGATTTTACATGCCACTTACAAAACAAGAATACTCTAAATGATGTCTGTAAGCTGTCACTGATCGTAGGCTGGGCGCGGTGGCTCACGCCTGTAATCCCAGCACTTTGGGAGGCCGAGGCGGGCGGATCACGAGGTCAGGAGATCGAGACCATCCTGGCTAACACGGTGAAACCCCGTCTCTACTAAAAATACAAAAAACTAGCCGGGCGCCTGTAGTCCCAGCTACTCGGGAGGCTGAGGCAGGAGAATGGCGTGAACCCGGGAGGCGCAGCTTGCAGTGAGCCGAGATCGCGCCACTGCACTCCAGCCTGGGCCACAGAGCAAGACTGCCTCAAAAAAAAAAAAAAAAAAAAAAGATGTGACTGATTGTAAAACATCCCAATTTTAGAGTGTTAAAATGTGAAAGAAGTGTATCTCAAAAATGATTAAATACAATAGTACCAACTTCATAAGTATTATATATTATATATCCATACCATATTTAATAAGCATTAAGACAGCCAATGTACCAGGCACAAATTAAGTGCTTAACTGTCAGCTAATATTAATATCTTACTCTTGCCAGATAACAGACTTCATTTTAACAAAAATTTCTTTAAAAAGTATGCCTTAACATACTGATGGAGAATACAGGCTTAGAGCTGGTGGAAACATACCTTAAAGTGACTTAGAGTTTTCCATGCCCTCTTATAGGACTGCTCCAGCTTAAAAGCCTAGTGACACTGATATGGCTTGGCTATGTTCCCACCCAAATCTTATCTTGAATTGGAGCTTCCATAATTCCCATGTGTCATGGGAGGGACCTGGTGGGAGGTAATTAAAACATGGGGGCAGGTTTTAATGATGCTGTTCTCATGATGGTGAATAAGTCTCACGAGGGCTGATTGTTTCATAAATGGGAGTTTCCCTACACAAGCTGTCTTGCCCAACACTAAGTAAGATGTGACTTTGCTCCTCCTTTGTCTTCCACCATGATTGTGAGGCCACCCCAAACATGTGGAACTGTTGAGTCCATTAAACCTCTTTCCTTTATAAATTACCCAGTCTCAAGTATGTCTTTATCAGCAGCATGAGAACAAATACAGACACAAATCTGGGATGAGAACTTTTGTCACAATTTAGACACATTTTTCACTATATTAAACTTTTAAATCACTTTCATAATTAGATGAAGACAGAAAATATACCAGGTTTTTATATATATATAATATATATATTATTATTATATTATATATACCAGTTTCCTGGCTTACTAGCTTTCTTATGCTTTTTAAACCTGCAAGTTTATTTCACCTACAATTTATTTTATGTTTATTCTACCTGATTGTTCATTCTCATGGTACAAAGACAAAACAAGGAAGAACACCTTTACACCGCCAGAAATCAGTTATCTCTCAGAAGAATGAATTATAGAACAAGAATATTTTAGTACTCACATCGAATGAGACAAATGCCCTATCTTTAGAAATGGAATCTTGTTATCTATATGCTAAATTCAACGAAGAAAATCTTAAGATAACACTCATCCAGGAGTTGAATATGATGGACATAAAAATGTAATACCCATACAATATGCTGTAAAGCATCATTTTAAAAAAATTAATCTTCAGTTTAGCCTGCAGCTTAATAACTATTTATGCCAGCATGTCTATCGGCTTAGTAGTATACTAGATCTGTTCATGTGATTCTCTGATGACTTGACTTCAAGTGCCACAGTTGACAATATGTTGCCACAATTTCATAACTTCATAAAAGCTTTTATCATGTTCTTGCCAAAAATTTAGACTGTGTCTATTTATAACCAATCAACCATTTTCAAGGAGTTGGTCCTTTTCATATCTCTGAAGTGGAATAAGAGATTGCTTAAGACTTTATACATACTTGCCAAAGACAAGTTGATCAATTATTTTAGACCCACACCTGGGTTATTCATACCAATATCTACCTGCTCAGACAGAATTTAGGAATAGCACTTACCAGAGGACAGTTATTTCAATTTGCAAGCCCAAGGCTGGAATAATCATACTCATCCTACATGTAGCACTCTCTTCTACTGTACTACCATTTTCATATACCTACTTGAAGTATGTGTTAACATTCTAGGCTCTCCTATTAAATAATATACTTACTTGAAGACAGAAATTGTGCCCTATCCCTCTTGGCACATTCCTTTGCCCATCCTGTTTTTTCTCCACAATGTTTCATACATGGTGGAGGCTTAAATTTGTTTAATTAAATTATATATGTCTCTACCCTTCTGCAAATCGTACTTGAAGGAAAAAAACACATAATTCTACACAAGTTCTTGAAGTCAAAAGTCTAGAAAGACTTGACAATGAATGTACTTTTAAGGTTCTCCTAGTTAAGAGAAGCCTTCGGGAGAAAAGAAAATATGCCACACCAAGTATGATAGAACTATTACTAACAAATGGCTTTTATTAACTGGAATAATTTTTTCTTGGTACCCAACTATGGGAGATTGGAAAGGTCCTCTAGAAGGATTATAAATGTAATGCATTTCATAAGACAAGGTGGGTCTAGGAATGCTACTCAGAACACTCCCTAGACCACAGTTCCTCAAGGAGATAACTATGTTTTCAAGAAAGTATGAAGCAGTCTGCTTCCTGCTAGTTAGACTCAAGTCAATCAACTAAAGCAGAAAAATACCCTAGAGGTTGACACTGGTTCCAAGGAACTTGAAGGAACCTTAGAGGTCATTCAGTGAGTCTAGTCAACTCCTTCATTTTGCAAATGAGAAATTTAAGTCTCAGGCTGAGTATATGACTTGACCAAGTTTATAAAACTTACCAGAGACAGAACTGTGAAAAATCCAGATATTCTTAAAAATATTTTTACTGGGTTGTATTTTTAGTGTAGCTTTGACTAGGACACAAACTAATTGTAATTTATCTCCAGTATATTTTATATGTGGCAAAAATAATACATTCTACAGAGTATGAGACTACAGAATAACATGTCAATTTAGGGCCAGATCATGGGCTTTGCACATAAACCCACTCACAATAACATTATTCAAGGATATCTAGCTTCAAATGTTGCATTATTTCTGTGGGTCCTACTCTAAATACGGCTTGAAACTTCTCCCCAGCCCCATAGCCTTTGTGTCAACCTCTATCACCTTTCTTGGGTCCCTGCAACAGGCGCTGAACTGCTCTCTCTTCTCTAAGACTCAAACATTGCAGTCAACTTTCCCCTTCGCCATAAAAAGCTTGGTTCTTTATATTATCCCTTGCTTTAAGACCTCCATAAAATCCAACATAAAAGGGCTTTCAAAAACTGGATTCTGCAGCTACTCCCCATCCCTTGACATTACCCTCTGAACTTGTCACGCTTTTCTGAACACCTACTTCCTACCTTGGCACATGATGTTCCCCAAGTTGGAATGATCTTCTGTTACTGTCATCCCATATTCACGCTAATATGATTCTCCACCTGAAGACACTGAAGGCCAGTCTGTATGCCAATATCTTAATGAAGGTTTTTCTAATTCCTCCATACAGAGTTAGTTGCTTCATTCTAAAACAGTTGTTTTCATAACATCACTTGGCTTGAAGGAAAAAAGAGGCCATTAGAAGGTACTAAATAGGAGGGTAATAGTAATCAGGTTTGTGGATTTAAGGGATTACCCTGGCTTCTGTGAGGAGCAAGAGGAGATGCAGCAGAACACGCGAAATACTATTGAGTTTGTTCAGATGACCGAGTCTTCAACTAGTGGGGCAGTGGATGTGGAGAGAAGTGTGTTTACAAGATTTGGTGATGAATTAGATGAGAGAAATAAAGAGCAAATTGGGGTATCAAAAATGACCCCGAGCTTTCTAGCGTGAGCAAGTGGGGAGAGTGTCATGTTACTTACTGAAATGGAGAACACTAGAAGAGGACCTGGTTGTTGTTTATTTATGCTTATCTGTATTTTGTTTTGTTTTTTAGTAGAAGCAGGGGGAAATTATAAATTTAGTTTTGGATGTTGAAGTTGAAGTGGTATCTATTGATACCAAAGTAAGAGCTGCTGATATATGGGAGCTAGGGTGTTAGGAACCATGTTCTATATTTGCAATATAATTCTGGAAGGTATTAGCATATAAATGGTGATTCTACATGAAAGAGATTGAATCTGCCTGGGGAGGGAGAAAAGGAGAGGGCCTGGGCCTCATCTTGCCACTGTTCTTTTCTGTCCTTTCTTCCCAAGGGGTTGAATATACCTGCTTCTTTTACTTCCTTACCACCACTGCCTCCTTATTTCTCACACAGTTTGGCTCTGCTCTTCCTACTCTATGAAAATTATACTTAATTGGCTCCAAAGACTCCTAGCTGACATAATCAATGGTGTTTTCCATTCCCCATTCTGCTTAGTCTGTCTAAAGTATGAGACACTGCCAATCACTACTATTATTTTGAAAACTCATAACTTGTTTGACTTCTATGACTCTACCATATTCTGGTTCTTTTCTTTACCTTTCAATTGCTTTGTTTTCTGTCTCTTTTACTGTCTTTTTTCCACCTTTCACCACCCAAATCTCATGTATCCTACATCTCATAGCTCAGATATTTGCTTTTCCATTTTTAGCATTTCTAAGCCTTTAGGTGATCTTATTTACCTCTCCAACTTCGGTTGTTACTTATATATAAATGGTCCCCATGTTTTTGTTAGTAGTCCTGACCTCTCTCATAAAATTGAGTCCTGCATTTCTACCTGCTTATTAGAAGACATGCCACTATCTCAAGAGCAATTCATTTAAAACAAAGCCTATTTTCTACCCTTAACTCCAACCTGACCTATTTTCCAGATTTCTCATTTATGATCATCATTATCCCTGATACACAGGTTCAAAATCATACATTAAACAAAAAGATGCCATTTTTAAGTTGTCCCTCACTTCCCCTGTCTAGCAATCTCAAAATTATGTTGATACTTTGTTCTCTTCCTAATGTTTTTCCTTTCCAGCACTGTAGCCACTACTATGCACTAGATTTTTTTATCATCTTTTTTTAGGCAAGTACAAAAATTTTCTAATGAATTATCATATCTTCAACCATTTTCTTTTCCACTTATCCTGTTACTACATACATTATCTTTCTACAACACTACTTCACTATTTCAATCCTCATCTCAAAAACTTAAAACAGCTCCTTGCATCTATGGTAAAAAGTCTACAGTCTTCCAAAATCTGGCTTTATCCTACCTTTTAAGCTCTAACACCCACTACTCTCCTACATCAACTCTGTGTTTAAGCCTAGCAAAGAGGTCTTCTCATTGTCCTTTACACACACAGCTGCATTTTCCAGCCTCTGACGCATCCATTTCTCACCTCTGAAACACGTGCTCGCTAGTCTCTAAATGCATATGCCTTTCAAAGGAGAACACTAATTTCACCTCCTCCATGAGCACTCAGACCATCCCCATCTGGAAATGATTACTTCCTTGTTTGGAATTGACTGTCCCTGCCACTTAATAGACATTTAACATTCAGATTTGTTTCATTTCCTCAACCATTGGTTCACTCCCTAAGTACAGAACTCTACACAGTGTGTATTGGTTGCCCATTAATAGTTTTGATAAATATTCAGAATCAAATTTTAAAATTTCAAGTTATTAAAGTATATGATACTCCTATAGTTCCACTATTAACTGTAATCATTATTGCATCATTATTAGTTCAGAAAATAGTTCTAGGAGATCTCCAAATTTTGAAATGTTTACTAGATGGATTTCTATTCTAAGAAACAGATTTGCTCCCTGTAGTTCTAAAGTACATAAAGAAGGAAAGAAATTAGATACTGACATCATCAAAACATAATATTAAAACAATATTTTATTTTAAAAGAGATGCAAAAAAAAAAGGAAAATTTCAAGTTGCAACAAATGTCATTAACCACATTTCACTGGCTTGTGATTCAAATTTCATGTGAGTTAATTCAAATTTCATAATAACATAATTCCATATAATAGCAGAAATAATCACTTAAAAGGGTGGTGAATGCTTAATATAATCCAACTAAAATCACTAACTAAGTATATCCTCAATTAAGAGAACAAGCTAGTTTGACAAGAATATAGATACTTTGGGGGAATATTTATGGTACTTATTAACTGGAACCTTGTTAGTTAAGTCACTTCTATTATCTGGCAAATCCGTCTCTACCTAAATAAGAAAACATGAACTTTATTAAATTTTCAGTATTTTTGGATGCTCTGAGGCTCCAAATAGTTCTGAAATCCTCTGAGATTGTGTGCTTCAGAAATTCAGCAGGCTGCTGATGTTTTGCCCCTTGAGGCTGTGCTCCACATCTGCAGAGCCTGAGGCTCGACCTCATTTTGCTCTGCAGTATTTGATAAGTGATCAACTGTAAATGAGGTGACATCCTCTATTGGGTATGTTTAAAAATCAACTGAGGTTTTCTAAATTATTTCAGAATAAATCCTTTTTGAATTTGTTTTTGTTCTAAGATGTTTTCATTGTTGATTATTGAACTGGTCCAAAAGATCTTTGAGGAAATTTTTCCCCCTATGTTGTATACCTCTGCCTGGAATATATTATCCTATGCCAGATATAATGAAACCACTCAGTAAATAGTCATTAAATTAAATTCTTATCCTTGGAACAAATAAGTTGTATCCAAGGAGGAGAGGGTCTAAATTATTGGGCTCTCTTTGAAGTGGAAAATTTTGTTTCAGAAGTCAACTAGGTAAAGAACTACAGTGGTTCTCCTGGGATGACTTTTGAAATGAAAGCTGACCAGGAGGGAAATCACAATGACAGGCCTTAACTCTACTGGATTTAATCACCTATGAAAGATCTTCCCTGTTGTGCACATCAGGAGGCTTATAAATTGGATGCAGGCCACTCAATCAGTTTCAAAAGTCAGCTCTCTCCAAAGGAATTGGAAAGAATGGTTTCATAATTCCTATAGTAAGAGGAGCTGCCATAGTAAAATAGCAGCAATTGGGGTTAGGTAGGTCCCCTTTCCCATGCAGATTCCCCAGTAAGTGTTTTTATTTCTTGGTTTTGTTAAAATAAGATCCAAGTTATGGTTTCATAATTTCCCCATCACTAGCCCTGAAATGAAGTTACTACAGCCGTTAAACTGAAATAACTCCACTAGCTGCATAGAAAACCTTTGTCCAAGATTCAAACCAAACTGAATGTTTGAGGGTTTGGGTTGTTTTGAGTTTTCTAAACTTCAAGCTTAAATTTTCATGAACCTTACTGCACTTTCTGATCTTTTCTGGGAGAGAGAGTGGAAAAACTGACCTCTTTGGTGCCAGTCTTGGAAACAGCCTTCCAAGTGTTGTAACTAACTGCATGAAGGGAGATAAGCCTAGATAGAAATGTAGTAAGATGATCGACTCTGAATCTATTTTTAAAAATTATTGCTGAAGCCTGCTCTTAAATTGTATTCTTCTAGTTCCTCCCATTTAATCAAAACATTCAGTAGCAAAATTGGAGTGCTATGTTTCTAAAACCTGTTGTCACAATGACAAAAAATAGCCAGCAATTTTAGTTCAGAATTATATATTACCTATCATAACAATAACAACTAAGTATGAAACAACCATGGCAATATCCTCAATGTCATTTTAGAAATGAAACTGCATGGAAGAGAGGGACATGACCAGATTTAAACCTTTAGGCTTGGAAGATTCATTGAATGGAAATGGAATGGAAAATGGAATTCCATGAAGAAAAGAGGTTGGGTGAGAAGCAGAGGAGGTAGGAGAAATAAGACTTGGCAGTGCCATTTGGTGTGGTAAAGACAGTGAAAGCCATGGATTAGACATACAATTAAGGACTGTGTTATTCTCAATAAGTTTATTGCAGTCTATTCCTGGCTTGGGTGGATGCTAGTTCAGAGACCACCTCCATCAATGGAAGCTTCAGATTTCCATACTGATGGTCCACGTCAATAGAAAGTTTCAAGGAAGACCAATCACCAAAAATCAAGGATGAATGACGTAATATAATCACAGCATCATTACCACCATCTCATTCTTCACCACTGTGATGGGTAAGTTAATCACACAGACATTCACACTGTGGCTACATATGAAGTCAAATGCACCTGAGGTCGCTTGGCATGAGCTTTTGCTTAATAAAGAAACACCATACTGATACAGTCAGAGCCTCTCTGTTAAGAAATATAAAGGGAATCATTTGGGAGCAAGCCAAATTCTAAATGATGTTCTCTATGAGCCCTGCTGAACAACCTTATCTTGGAAATCCTGGGTCCTAGGCCTCTTCACTTCTCCCAATATAGAGCCCCCATAAACCAAACGTAACTTGGACATTTCTCTAAAGGCAAGGCTGGTTCATCCGATTCAGATTCTTAATCACCACCACCACCAATATTTGGAAATAAAAAATATTTATTCAATTCTTTGTAAATATTATCGTGAACATTCAAAACTACCCACAACTACTCTATAGGTTGGAACATATTCAAACAAAACTGACCATAGGGCGATCATCATGTGTGGGGAGTTTTAAGGTCATGGCAAAAGGGAAACTGCTAGTCACACACAACAGGAATACTGAAAATCAAGAAAACTGATCAAATTATGCATTGGTACAGGGGCAAGAAGTGTCAGTCTGGAGCTGTGGAATCACCAGGAGTCAGTACTGGATGGCCAGGGATAAAATAAGTTATGTAAGCCAGGGACACTGGCACACACCTGTAGTTTCATCTACTAGGAAGACCGAGGCAGGAGGATCACTTGAGCCCAGGAGTTCTGGGCTGTAATGTGCTATATACAAATGGGGTGTCCACACTAAGTTAGGCATCAACAAGGTGACCTCCCAGGAATAGGAGACCACCAGGTTGCCTAAGGAGGAGTGAACCACCCAGGTTGGAAATGGAGATCAAAACTCCCATTCTGATCAGTAGTGGGATCATGCCTGTGAATAGGCAACTCTAGCCTGGGCAACACAGTGAGACCCGATCTCTTAAAAATAAATAACTAAGAAAACAAAATGAGTTACAAATCAATTTTTAACAACAATTCCTGCATCAAAGCATATTTCCTATATGAATTCTGATATCATCAATAATAGAGATCACTTATTTTTAGTTCTTTCTTTATAACAAGGCTTAATTTAGAAAACTCAGAATACAGACAGGCACAAAGAAAAGTAAATACATGTATTTTAACTACCTATAATCCTACTACTCAGAAATAACACTACTGATATTTTAGCATATACTTGGTTCTCACTATCTGTGTGTCTGCATCCACAGATTCAACCAACTGTGAATGGAAAATACTCTAAAACAAAACAATAAAAATAACACAATAATAAAAAACAACATTTTAAAAATTACATATAACAACTATTGACATAGCATTTATGTTGTATTAGATGTTGTAATTCATCTAGAGTTGATTTAAAGTATCTCAGAGAATGTGCATAGGTTATATGCAAATATTACACCATTTTATACAAGGGACATGAGTATCTCTGGATTTTGGTTTGGTGTCCCAGAACCGATGTCCTGTGATAGGTAGGATTGATTGTATAGTCTTTGAGACACACAAACATACACACTACCAGAAAGAAATATATGCTTGGTGTTTTTTAAATGTATCTTAAAATGGTTTTGTATTTTTCTTTAAATAATATGTTAAAAAATTATTCAAATAATATATTAAAAGCTTTTTTCCATGTACAAATATATAGTCATGTGTTGCATAATGACATTTCAGTCAATGACAAACTGCAGATATGGTGGTGGTCCCATAAGATGATAATGAAGCTGGAAAATTCCTATTGCCTAGTGATGTCATCATGCAATGCATGACTCACATGTTTGTGGTGATACTGATGTAAACAAATCCACCGCAGTGCCAGTCATATAAAAGTACAGTGCATATGGTTATGTACATTACATATTTGATCATGATAATAAATGATTATCTTACCGATGTATGTGTTTACTATACTTTTAATCATTATTTTAGAGTATACTCCTTCTACCTCCAAAAAAAAGTTAACTGTAAATAGTCTCAGGCAGGTCCATCAAGAGCTATTACAGAAGGCATTGATATTATAGGAAATGACAGCTCCACGAGTGTTATTGCCCCTGAAGATCCTGCAGTGAGACAAGACGTGCAGTTAGAAGACAGTGATATTAATGATCCTGACCCTGTGTAGGCCTAGGCTAATGTGTATGTTTGTGTCACAGTTTTTGAACAAAAAAGTATAAAAAGTAAAAAAATAAAAAATTTTAAAATGTAAAAAAGCTTACAGAATAAGGTTCTTAAGAAAGAAAATATTTTTGTACAGCTGAACAATGTGTTTGTGTTTTAAGCTGTTATTACAAAAAATGTTAAAAATTTTAATTCATAAAATAAAAACAGTAAGCTAGAGTTAATTTATTACTGAAGAAAGAAAATGTTTAAAAATAAATTTAGCATAACCTAAATGTACCACTTCTTAACTCTACAGTAGTATAATGTCCTAGGCCTTCATATTTACTCACCACTCACTCACTGACACTGAGAGCAATGTCCAGTCCTGCAAGCTCCATTCTCAAAGGTGGAAATTATATGTCATACCCCCTTCCATGTTAAAGAACTGCTAGGGCTTAACAGCATAAGCAAGACTTGATGATGTGAAAAGAGAAACAAAATCAAAATAATAATGGTAAAGTGCCAATCTTCATGGTTTATCTTCTGCAACTTTCTATAGACTGTCATCAGCAACATCAGTAGCAACAACATGAAAACACTTATTAGGCATCTATATAACTTCAGATTATACAGAGATAACTACTGCTTAAATGAATTTGACAGCCTGATCGTTGCTTTTTAGGGAACATTCATATGTGCTCATGTCACAACATATGAAGAACTTAAAGACAAAAAGATTGTCATCAACAAGAAAAACATAATTTTTGGCAACTTACAGGACACATCATTTCTTTCCATCATTGGCAAGACCTTGGCTGGAATTCTTTTGGATCAGCTACTACTCAATGATGGCAACTGTGCTTCTCGAATAACTGTGGCTTTAAACCACAGGGCAACTGACATAATCCTTGCTCTATGTCAAAAATAAGAAAAATACCAAAAACAGTCTGAACAGAACTAAATTTATTGACTGCACTGAAATTTTAATGTTGCCTGCAGACCTTAACTATAAATTACTACCTAACTTTTTGTTCCTATGATTTGTCAGTATCTAAGAAGATGATGGGACTGTACACGTTAGTCAATTAATCAACAGTCATTTAAACATCTACTATACAACCAGCACTATAGAGACTATAGTTATTTGTATGATTATCTACTTAATGACTGCTCTTCCATTAGAATACAAGCTCCATATAGAAAGGCCTTAGGCTATCGTGTCTATCCCTGAATCCCCAGTGCCTAGTAGAGTGCCTGGTATATATTATTAGAGGCAAAACAAACATTTGCTGAGCAAATAAAGGTACAGTATAAAAGAATTACAAGAACAATTCCTTACATTTCCCCACTGTGGATACAAAACATAAAATGATCATATCTTATTATCTAGCTCAATGTTCAGAGTTCCTACTGCTTGGAGCAGTGCTGTATAATAGAACTTTCTGTAATGATGAAAATGTTCTATATCTACACTGTCCAATATGGTAGCTACTAACCACATGTGGCACTGGAGCATTTGAAATGTGGCTAGTGCAACTACTCTATGCTACCCCATTCTCATCTTTTTCTACAAAGCCTCTGTTAATTTTTATTAAAAATTCAGTTAAAAATTTCTAGAGTTTCAAGTAGAGAATGGGGCCCTAACTTAGGTTTTGCCATTAAAATGTCCCTTTTCCCCACTACTCCCAAAATATACACAAATAAAAGATATTCAGTAAAGATGGTCAATAGGTTGCTTGCATGGAAATGCCACTTCTCTAAGTTGTAGTTAAAGAAGGGCAGAAGAGAGTTTAGCCATCCTTGGCTATCTAGAAAATTAACAGCATTTGAAGTACACAATATGAAAAGTTAGGATTATAAACTCAATCACTAATAATACAAATAAATCCACAGAAATATCTCCAAAATAGTGTGAGACAAGCAGGCCACACTGCATCCCAAGCAGTGCTATATAGCTAACTGGACTGTTACATTGCAGAACATTCATTCAATTATTCAATACTTTTTTTTGAAGACAGAGTCTCGCTCTGTCACCCAGGCTGGAGTGCAATGGCCTGATCACGACTCACTGCAACCTCCGCCTCCTGGATTCTAGTGATTCTAGTGATCCTCCTGCCTCAGCCTATGAGTAGCTGGGACTACATGCGCATGCCACCACGACTGGCTGATTTTGGTCTTTTTAGTAGAGATGGGGTTTCGCATGCTGGCCAGACTGGTCTTGAACTCCTGACCTCAGGTGATCCACCTGCCTCGGCCTCCCAAAGTGCTGGGATTACAGGCGTGAGCCACCGTGTCTAGCCCAATACATATTTATTGAATGCTTACTGTGCGCTAAATACTGTTTAAAGCACTAGAGGTATAGCAATGAACAAACTGATATTAATAAAATTCCTGTCCTCATGGAGCTTACATTTTGGTGGATGGAGACAGCCAATGAACCAAGAAATAAGTAAAATATGTAGCACATGGGGGATAAAAGTTATATGGATAAGTAAAAATCAATTGGTGGAGAGCAGGATGTAGTGAGGGAAAGGGCTGGTCAAGCAAGGCCTCACTGAATAGATGACATTTGAGACAAGACTGGCAGGTTAAGAGGAAGGCCAGGCAGATATCTGAAGAAAGAGAGTTTCGGGCAAGGAAACAGCAAGTTCAAGGAATTTGCATGTTCAGGCAACAGCAAATATGCCAATGTACCTCGGGCTGAGTAAGCAAGTATAGGAGTGTTAAAGAAGAGATTAGAGATGGAAAGAGGGTACCAGATCAAGGAGAGGCTTAGAGATTACTGCATAAGGACGTTAAATGTAATCCTAAGAATAATGTGAAACCCGCTGAAGGTTTTTAATGAACAAATGAAGTGATTTGATTTGCGCTGTCAAAGGTCTACTCTGGATGCTAAATTTAAAAGAAACTATTGGCAGTGGATGGCAAAGGTGGTGCGGGAATAAATGGAAAAAAACAGAAAAAAAATACCCTGCCCTCAGCTTACATTCCAATTTTACATTTCAATGACCTGAAGCAGATACTGAATCTTACTAAGGTTTTTCTTAATTCAGTTAGTTATAAAATTACATACAACTCATTAACAGCTAATCTCACAGATACCTGCAACGACAGCAAACAGTAGATAAGCAGGTGCTTCTGGTGGATATACGCCAAGTTCATTCTGCATTGAGCAAGGTGAGAAACAGGAAGAGGCACACTAACTGGTTCTACTCACTTAAATCTCCAAAGAAGGGTGGATGTCTCCACAATCTGTTCAAGCAATTCTTGTGCCATTTCAAAGGTCTTGAGACTAATAAATCACTCTATCAACAAAAGGAAGTCATGTTAATACAAGGCTATAAAGATTCATGATTTCTCCTCTGCGATTCACGTCACACAGAAACCTCTGGTTTTCCCAAAAACATTAATAGAAATTTCACAGCAATTATTTTATTTTTTTTGAGACAGGGTCTTGATCTGCTGCCAAGGCTGGAATGCATTAGTGTAATCATGGCTCACTACAACCTCAAACTCCTGGGCTCAGGTGATCCTCCCAGATCAGCCTCCCAAGTAGCTGGGACCACAGGTGCACACCAGTAGGCCTGCCATTTAAAAAAATTTTTTTGTAAAGATGGGGTCTCACTTTATTGCCCAGACTGGTCTTGAACTCCTGGACTGAAGTGGTCCTCCAGCCTCAGCCTCCCAAAGTGCTGGGACTACGGGCATGAGACCCTGCACCTGGCCCTGAAGCAATTACTATTATTATTATTAATTGAGATAGGGTCTTGCTCTGTTGCCCAGGCTGGAGTTCTGTGACACAATCATGTCTTACCGCAGTCTTCACCTCCTGAGCTCAAGCGATCCTTCTGCCTCAGCTTCCTAAGTAGCTGGGACCACAGGCACGTGACACCATATCTGGGTTTTTTGTTTGTTTGTTTTGTTTTGTTTTTTTTGTAGAGACAGGGTCTCACCATGTTGCTGAAGCTTGTCTCAAACTCCTGGACTCAAGCAATTCTCCTGCCTAAGCCTCTCAAAGTCTTGGGATTACAGGTGTGAGCTACCACACCCAGCCTAGAGCAATTATTTTAAAACAACAGTAGCATCATTAGAAAGCCCATATCTGGATTGGTTAAGAGCACAGACTTCTGGAACAGAGCGTCTGGGTTTCAATCTCACCACCACTTACTAGGTATATGACCTTGAGCAAGTGACAGTCTGTACTCACAGGATTGTTGTGAGGACTAAGTTGGCTAAGGCATGACATGTGCTTGGGACAAAGCTTGGCACATAGAAAATGCTCAGTAGGCATTGCTTAACAAGTGTAATGATATTTATTGAATCCTAATGTCATAGAAACTACTGGGTACTAACATATCAATCCTCATAACAACCTTTGGAAATAGGTACTATTGGTATCCGCGCTTTGCAGGAGAGGAAGTAGGCACAGAGAGCTTAAACAGCATGATATATAGCATATAATACTGTTTTGCCTGTCACATACTAGAGTTGATAATGTTTATACTTCTGGCAGGCCAAAAAATGGCCCCAAAAGTATTCACACTGAATCCCTGGAAGCTGTGAATGCTACCTTTTAAAAAATATTTTATTATTTTTATAATTTCAACTTTTTAGATTCAGGGCATACGTGTGCATATTTATTAGTTGAGTCACTCAAGTACTGAGCATAGTACCCAACAATTTTTCAGCCCCTACCCCCTGCCTCCCTTGCTCCCTCCTCTAGTAGTCCCCAGAGTCTACTGTTAGCACCTTTATGTCCACAAGTACCTGTTTTGCCCCCACTTATAAGTGAGAACATGTGGTATTTGGTTTTGTTCCTGTGTTAATTTGCTTAGGATAATGGCTTCCAGCTGTATCCATGTTACTAAAAAGGACATAATTTTGTTTTTTTCTATGGGTGCATAGTATTTCATGGTGTATAATACCACATTTTCTTTTTCCAGTCTGCTATTGATGGGCACCTAGAGGATTCCATGTCTTTACTATTATGAATAGCATTGTGATGATTATGAATAGCATTGTGATGAACACATGAGTACATAGTCTTTTTAGTAGAACAACTTATTTTCTTTTGGATACATACCCAGTAATAGGATTGCTAGGTCAAATGGTAGTTCTGTTCCAAGTTCTTTGAGAAATCTGCAAACTGCTTTTCACAGGGGCTAAACTAATTTGCATTCCCACCAACAGTGTATAAGCGTTCCCTTTTCTCTACAGCCTTGCCGGCATCTGTTGGTTTTTGACTTTTTAATAATACCCATTTTAACTGGTATAAGATGGCATGTCATTGTGGTTTTGATTTGTATTTCTCTAGTGATGTTGAGCATTTTTAAATGTTTGTTGGCTGCTTGTATGTCTTCTTTTGTGAAGTGTCTGTTCATGTATTTTGTTCACTTTTTAATGGCGCTGTTTTTTGCTTGTTCAACTGTTTTAAGTTTCTTATATATTCTGGATGTTAGAGCTTTGTTGGATGCATAGTTTGTGAATATTTTCTCCCATTTTGTAGGCTGTCTGTTTATTCTGTTGATAGTTTATTTTGCTGCGCAGAAGCTCTTTAGTTTAAGCAGGTCACACTTATGAATTTTTTGTTTTGCTGCAATTGCTTTTGAGGACTTAATAATATGTTCTCTCCTAAGGTCAATCTCCAGAATGATGTTTCCTAGGTTTTCTTCTAGAATTCTTATAATTTGGGGTCTTACGCTTTAATACCTCTTGGGTTAATTTTTGTATATGGTGAAATACAGGGGTCTGGTTTCATTCTTTTGCATGTGACCAGCCAGCTATCCCAGAACCATTTATAGAATAAGGAGTCGTTTCCCCATTGCCTATTTTTGTTAACTTTGATGAAGGTCAGGTGGCTGTAGGTGTGCAGCTTTATTTCTGGGCTCTCTGTTCTGTTCCATTGGTCTATGTGTTTCTGTTTTTGCACCACTACCATGCTGTTTTGGTTACTGTAGTCTTATAGTATAGTTTGAAGTCAGGTAATTTGATGCTTCCAGCTTTGTTCTTTTGCTTAGAATTGCTTTGGTTATTTGGGCTTTTTGTTGTTGTTGTTGTTGTTTTTCCATATAAATTTTAGAACAGTCTTTTCTAGTTTTGTGAAAAATGATATTGATAGCTTGATAGGAATAGCATTGGACTTGTAGATAGCTTTGGACAGTATGGCTATTTTAATGATATTGATTCTTCCAATCTATGAGCATAGAATAGTTTTCCATTGTGTCATCTGGCATTTCTTTCAGCCGTGTTTTGTAGTTCTCCTTGAGGAGATCTTTTACCTCTTTGGTTATATGTATCCTAGGTATGTGTGTGTATCCGTGTCTATTGTAAATGGAATTGCATTCTTGATTTAGCTTTCAGCTTGAATGTTACTGGTGTATAGAAATGCTACAAACTTCTGTATGTCAATTTTGTATCCTCATACTTTACTGAAGCTGCTTATGAGTTTCAGGAGCCTTCTGGCAGAGTCTTTAGTTTCCTAAGTATCAAGTTACATCACCAGTGAAGACAGTTTGACTTTTTCTCCTATTTGCATACCTTTTCTTTCTTTCTCTTGCCTGATTGCGCTGGCAAGGACTTCCAGTACTATTTTGAACAGGACTAGTGAGAGTGGGCATCCTTGTCTTATTCCAATCTCAAGGGGAATGACTCCAGTTATTGTCCATTCAGTATGATGTTTTCTGTAGGTTTGTCAGATACGGCTCTTGTTTTTTGAGGTATGTATCTTCAATGCCTAGTTTTGTGAGGGTTTTTATCATGAAGGGATGTTGGATTTTACTGAAAGCTTTTCCCGTGTCTATTGAGATGATCATATGGTTTTTGTTCTTAATTCTGTGTATGTGGTGAATCATATTTATTGATTTGCATATGTTGAACCAACCTGCATCTCAGAAATGAAACTTACTTGATCATGGTGAAGCAACTTTTCGATGTGCTGCTAGATTTGGTCTGCTAGTATTTTGTTGAGGGGTTTTGCATCTGTGTTCATCAGGGATATTGTCCTGTAGTTTTCTTTATTCATTTTGAATGTTACCCTTAAAAGAGTCTTAGCAGATGTGACTAAGGATCTTGAGACAAGGAGATAATCCTGGTGGGCCCTAAATGCCATCACATGAATCCTTATAAGAGAGGGGCAGAGGAATACTAGGAACAGACACAAAGAAGAGAAGGTCATTGAAGACAGAGTAGAGGATGCTAACACAAGACAGTGAATGCCAACAGCCACCCGAAGCTGGAAGAGGCAAGGAAGGGCTCTCCCCTAGAGCCTCTGGAGGAAGCACAGCCCTGTCCACACATTGATTTTGGGCTTTTGGTTTCCAGAACAATGAAAAATAAACGTCTTTTGCCTTAAGCCATCAAGTTTGTGGTAATCTGTCACAGCAGACGTAGGTAACAAATAAATACTCTATTATATTCTAGAACCTATCATACTTTCTACCATCTGTTCTCTTAATGAAAAAATAATTCATACATGTATTACATGTTTATTGAAAGGCTACTATGTTCCAGACTCTGTTCTTGATACTCTGTTCTTGATACCATCTCCCTCATTGGCATTAGGGGAGATGGACAATAAGCATGTAAACAAGATAATTTTAGACAGAAGCCCAGTGAGGAAAATAAAGGAGTGAAAGGAATAGGGAAAGAATGAGCAGGAAGGGGGCTCCTTTAGCTCATGGGGTCAAGGAAGCACTCTCAGAAACCATGATATTTGAGCTGAGCCTCACGATAATGAGTGATAAATGCTTAAATAACAGGAGAAAGATGCTCCTGACAAGGAGAATAGCAGGGGAAAAGTCTTGAGTCAGAAGTGATCTTGGCATATCATAAAAACAGAAGGCCAATATCGCTAGAGAGTGATGAAAGAGGGACAGAGTAGTAAGAAATAAATTTAGTAAGGAATGCATGGTCTAGGCCATGTAAGACATTTGTATCAATTATCTATTGCTATAATAATATGGTATAACAAACACATGCAAAACTTCAGAGGGTATACAATAGACGTTTATGTCTTATGCTTTTTGGGTCAGCTGGCCGTCTGCTAGGCAGCTCTACTGACCTCAAGTGGACTTTCTCCAGTGTCTGGTGCTTGAATGGATGTGTGCTGATCGAGGATAGCCTCAGCTATGGCAACTAGGGTAGCATGGCTCTCCTGCATGTGGCTCTCTCCAGCAGGCTAGAATGGGAATGTTTTCATGGTGATGGCAGAGGCCCAAGAGGGAATTCCCAATGTGCAAGACCATTTCAAGTCTCTGCTTGCATGATATCTGATAATATCTAATTAGTTAAAGCAAATCACATGCCTGAAACCAGAGTCAAACAGTGGGCAGGTTACTTCACCCACAGTGGGAACGCATGCCAAAGTTACATGGCATGAATATAGAGAACAATGAAAAAGTGAAACCATGAAGACAAGCTTATGCAGCTATTTAGGGCCTTGATAAATTAATAAATATAAGAAATAATTATATTTAAACAGGATGATAATGTATTACACATGTTGGAGTTCAGACAAGAGGATCTGGCTGTAGTACTCAGAGAAAGCTGCAAAAAGAAGGCCTTTAAGGATATTTTAGATATAGATAGGTGGAGGGACAAGATGAGGGTATTTTAAGAGCAGGGAATATCATAAACAAAGTTATGACAGCAAAAAAGGACTATAAATACATAGAATGAAAAGAATGGCATGTATAGTATCAAGATGCTTTCATCTGATCCAATCTCTATCACAAACAGAAGAAAATGAAGCAGAACAAATGAATCACACATTCCTCCTACATAGTAAAACCACAACATTTCAAAATGTTTTCAGTCTAGAGTTCTCAATACAAGTAGAAATGTCTGAGGGCTAAAGACATCCATGAGTACAAACATAAATTCCTAATGTGTTACAATGAAGACTCAATGCACTACTTACCATAATGGTGAAGAAACCTGAAATTATGAATCAATGTATACAAAGTAACAAGCTTTGCTGGTAACCCAATGTTGAAAGCTATCATCAGATTGTTATTCTTGAAGCATACTATCAGATGACTCCAAAATTGCTCAGAATCAAAACAATATCCAAGAATAATCTTTACAGGGTAACTAAAAAATTTAGCCATGAACATCATTTCAAGCATGTTCATATAACCTTTTTTTTTTTTTTTAAATTGAGATGGAATCTTGCTCTGTCGCCCAGGCTGGAGTGTAGTGGTGCATTCTTGGCTCACTGCAACCTCCACTGCCCATGTTCAAGAGATTATTGTGCCTCAGCCTCCCAAGTAGCTGGGACTATAGACGCATGCCACCACACCAGGATAATTTTTTTTTTTTACTTTTAGTAGAGATGGGGTTTCACCATATTGGCCAGGCTGGTCTGAAACTCCTGACCTCAGATGATCCACTCTCTTCGGCCTCCCAAAGTGCTGGGATTACAGGTGTCAGCCACAACGCCCGGCCTCACATAACTCTTAATGTTACTTATATCTTGATTTGTGGCACAAAGGTGTTAAGGCAGTTTTCATGATATTAGTCTACAGCTCTAAAAATTGGTGATGTACAATTCACTACAACTGGCTTCTTCATTTTGCTTTTAAAATAATTCTGTTTGGATGACACTAAGAGCAACATACCATCCAGTAATGAGATCCAGGGAAGCAGCTAGTCCACTAGTACTCATAGACAGAGATGAATTCAAATGGGCACATAATTAACCAAAAAGAGGAAACTATATCCATAAATCAAATCCACATTGTTGCAATATAAATATTTAAATCAATTCATCCATGTTTACCAGCTGTAACAGTGGAACAAAGCTTGAGGATATCCACGTTCCTACTCAACTGATCTCACAGTTACAGGACTAATTACAGTGGAGCATCATAAACTCTCCTCATGTCTCCCACCCCACTATCTCACAAACATTGAGCACGGTGAGAAGATACCTTACCCACTCCCATTCTTGGAGCAAAATGAGAGCTTAACCATCTTCACCACTCTCAGTTGGCCCCATATCTCGAGTCTCTAAGTACTCCCTACAATCCCACATGCTGGAAGCCTTGGATCTCTCTTCTGAGCCTTCAAATTAAAAACAAACAAAAAAAACTCAAGTTGACTCTTCTCAAAGAAAGAAAAAAAAAAACTGGAGGTCAACTTACCAACCAAATTCAAACTGTCTCATAAGGATAACCTCCTAATTTTATTGCTGAATTCTGAGTGGCCTAAATGCCTACCAGGAGCTACCCTTCCTTGCCAACTATATCAACACCACACACACACACTCCTTCTAAGGTAGTGTCAGGACTAATTATTTTGCTAGCCAAATGTACTCCACCTTGTTTTCTCTTACCCTTGCTCTCCATCCAAATATGAGCCCCTCTAGATATCTATCCTCCCATACTTTCATCTCCAAACAGCACTGGGTTTCTTCTCTCTTCCCTCTTCAACCTTTGTATTATGTCTTCTGAATAACAAATACCGTTATAGCGTTCTCCACTTCACTGATCCTTTTACTACCACACATACTTAAGAGTTGGGAAGGAGGATGAATGTTTATTTTATTTCATACTGTTAATAGCATGTAAATCCTTTTGTTACTTGAGTCCCACAAATTCAGTATAGCCAATTCTTTTCATTATCATGTTATAATATCTTCCAGCTTTAAATAGTAATAGCCACACCCTCTTCCATCTACAATCTAATTTTTCTGTATTCTTCAGTGTAAATCGGTGACATATTATTTATATTCAATGTTTCCATTTGTTCTCTTTCCATTCTTTTTAAATCCTCTCCTGTCAAGGTTAAATCTCTACCAGTGTCACTGAAACTGCTTCATTAAGGTCAGCAATGACTATCACATAGCCAAATCAAAGATAAATTCTCGGTTCTCATCTTACTCAACCAGTAGCATACAGCACAGCCAATCATTGTGCTTTTCTATATTTGAGATGATCATGTTTTTTTCTCTGGTATTCATTTATAGTGGTGAACTTTACTGATTTTTTTCTAAAAGTTCAATTTTACATTCCTGAAATAAACCTCACCTGGTCATGAAATTTTATCTTTTCCATAACTAGATTCTATTTGATAATATTTTGTTTAGGATTTTTACATCTATGTTCATTAAAAATATTGGCCTACAATTTTCCCTTCTTGTAATATCATTGTCAGGTTTTGGCACCAAATTTATGCTAGACTCGTAAAGAGTTGGGAAGTGTCAGTCAGAAGTCAAAAACAGAAGCAAAACAACACACATACATATTCACATATATAGAAATATATAGACAATTTGTTACATAAATCTGTCTCATGCAATAGTTAAAGCTAATTAAGCAATATTAAGCAGATGCTGGAGTCCACAGGGCAGGCTGCCGGGAAGGAAAGATGGATGTAAAGTAGGAAAGAAGAAGAACATGCTGGAATTCACCAGCATGAGCTGAAACCCATGAGGATACACTGAAACTCGTATCAGATCTTGCTGTATCTGACCTCAATGGTATGGATGTCCTCAGGACAGCTAGTCTCCTTTGTCATAGAACTGCATACATGTGTCCCAGGAGTCAGAGAAACTGGAAGTGGATTCAGTGGAAAGTGGAGCAGTCACAGGCCTGACTGCTGCTGAGCCAATGACATGAGCCAGCAGATAAGCGACATCATGTGTGAACCGCACGTGACATCTGCTTCACTTCTGCTCTCCAATCTTATACAAGAATGTCTCGTGTGGCCCACTCCAATTGGAAACATAGATAAAGATAAGAAAATTCTGGGGTGGGGGGGCAATTTCTGGGGTGAGAGGAATATATACGTAATATATATAACTCTTACAACTCAGTCATAAAAAGAAACATCCCTCACCCAACAAAATGAGCAAAAGATGTAAACAGACACTCCACAAAAGAAAATATATGAATAGCTAACAAGCACATGAAACAGTGTTCAACATCATTAGTTATTAGGAAAATGTAATTAAAACATGATATCACTACTCATCTACCAGAATGGCTAAAATTAAGACTGACAACATCAAATGCTGGTGAGGCTGTGGAGCAATCAAAGCTCTAATATAGTCTTTGTTGAAGTATAAAATGGTACAATTACTTTGGAAAATAACGATTTCTTACAAAATTAAAGATACATCTATCTTATAACCTAGCAATTCCATTCTTATATATTTACCCAAGAGAAATAAAAACACATGTCCACAAAAAGACTTGTGCAAGAATGTAGGTAGTGTTATTTGTAATAGCCAAAAACTGGATACAATTCAAGAGTCCATCAACAGGAAAAGAGACAAGTCAATTGTAGTATATTTATACAACAGTAATAAAAAAGGAAGGAACTACTGCTTCTTACAACATTAAAGATGAATGTCAAACGTGTTGAGTGAAAGAGGCCTTCCATAAAAGACATCATACTGTATATTTCCAAAATAGGCAAAACTAATTCACAGCGGAAAAAAATCAGAACAGTGATTGTCTAAGAGCAGAGTTGGAATGAGGGGTGGGAATGGGGAAAATGGTGGTACATGTAAACTCTAACAAGGTAAGACATAACTTTCTGGGGTGAGGGTAATGTCCTGTATCTTGAAAGGACTTCAGGTTTCAAAAGCATACACATTTGTCAAAAATTAGCAAATATGTACTTATGGTTTATGCATTTCACTTTCCATAAATTTTACTTCAAAAAAAAAGCTGTAAACAACTATTAAATTCCAGTTAATGACATGTATGTTGAAGTATTTAGTGAAAAGCATACTGATATATGCAATATACTTTGAAATGAATTAAAAGAATAAGATGATTAATAAAGGGATGGAAGGGATAGAAGTGAAATGTTAATGGTAAACTCTAGGTGAAAGTGTATGAGTTGTTTACTATAGAAATCTGAGAAGGAGTTTTAACTTTTCTTACATCTTTTGATAATTTATATAAGTGAGCAATCTCGGCTTTTACACTCATACAATTAGCCACTAAGAAATGATGATTCTCAGTAAGCCAATGGCCAACTGCCATTTAACTTATCGGCAACACATAGCAAAGATGTGTTAATTGGAGCAAAGAGAACTTTAATATAAAGTGACTTACAAATATATAGTGTCAGCAGTAGTTCTACAGAAAAAGAAGATCATATTTGATATAAGCCTTTTGCCTTTGCAAGGTTTACTGAACCACCCAAACCCATCTAGCAATAGTTTTACTTCTCCAAAGTTCCCTTCTACTACTTGGGGACATTCCATTTTCAGCATCAATGAAAAAGAAGTCTGCTATGCTCCACTGCACATCACAGTAATCAATTTTTTTTTTTAAAGTTATCATTAAAAAAATTGGAAACTATCTCCATAATTAAATGGTTATGGCAAAACCTCACAATGTTCAGAGGCTATGACAGTTTAAACAAAATAAAGCATTAACTTTTCTAAACCATCAAAATCATTTGGATTTGGTCCCAATTTTGAGTGAAGATCAGTCAAGCCAATTCATCCAGCGGAAATGTAAAACAAAATACATAATTATTAATATTTATTACCCTCCCAGAACAGCATCTAAGAAAAAAGATTTCCATTAACAAGGACTTTTTTTTTTTTTTTAAGACAGTCTTGCTCCGTTGTCTGGGTTGGAGTGCAATGGCACTGTGTTGGCTCACTGCAACCTCCATCTCCCAGGTTCAAGCAATTCTCCTGCCTGAGCCTCTTAAGTAGCTGGGATTACAGGTGCCCACGACCATACCAGGCTAATTTTTATATTTTTAGTAGAGATGGGGTCTCACCATGTTGGCCAAGCTGGTCACAAACTCCTGACCTCAGGTGATCCACACACCTCGGCCTCCCAAAGTGCTGGGATTACAGGCGTGAGCCACCGCATGCAGCCTAACAAGGACTTTTATAGATTAAACAGGCACATCCAAACCAGGTTCAAACCAAGGGAAACAAATTAGGGCGCAACTAACAACATTAAAAAGATAAGGAAGCTCTAAGATCAAAAAAGTCAAGGGATGTCAGAGTCCTTTGTTTATAATTATACTCACAAAACATTTACTGAGAAAGATCTTAATAGTCCCCGAGAAAATCAACAGTTAAGTCTACCTCAGATAAAATGTACTTAAGTGAAATAGAAAAATTATACAATAATGTAAATTCCTAAAACAAACTAAAAAAGAAACAGAGAAGCTAAATGTTCCTACAGCTACTGAAGAAAGTAAATCAATTCTTAACAAAAATCCTACCAAGAAAACACCAAACCCGCAATCTAACAAGACAGAAAAGAAAGGATAAATCTTGCCTCAAATGTATGAAATTAGTACAACCTTAATATCAAACCAAAGTCAATATAAAAAAGGAAAATTACAAATCAATCTTTCTTATTCATAAAAAGTAAATTTGATTTAAATTTGATTTAGTAAAATGTACTAAATCAAATATTGCCAAATTGAATCCAATAATTTT
>NW_012101314.1:347280-547163 GCF_000951045.1 Mandrillus leucophaeus | reverse complement strand
AAATCTGAAACTTCTTGAGCATTAACAGTATGCTAAAAAAATATATATTTACTGAAGCATTTCAGATTTCAGATTTTGGGATGCTTAACTGATATAATGCAAATGTTCCAAATTCTGAAAAAAAAATCCCAAATCCAAAAATACTTCTGGTCCTAAGTGTTTCAGATAAGGGATACCTAACTTGAACCTTAATATCCTGTCAAGTGTTCTTACAGAACTTGAAAAGCTGATTTTAAGATTTATATGGAAAATAAATGACTAAGAATAGCTAAGGAACTACTGAAAAAGAAACACATGTGGGTGAGTAGAGGGCTGGGAAATTTGACCTACCAAGTATTAAAAATTATTTTAAAGTTATATTAATACTGTAGATTTGGCTGTGGAATAGAACATTCTGAAAGAAGCCCACACATATATAGAAATCTGATATACTGCAGAGATGGCACTGCAGATTAGTGGGGACAGGACGAATTCTTCGAGAAATATATAAGGACATTGGAAAAAGTAAAATTACATCTCTATCTTATATCATACACAAAATTACAGATGAATTACAAACCTAAACATGAAAGTCAAAATATTTAAACTTTTAGGAGAAAACATATGAAAACACATTAATAATCTAAGGATTGAGAAGGATTTCTTAAAAACAACACATTAAAAGTAGTTGCCATAAAGAAAAAAGAAAAAAATTTAACATTAAAATTAATCAGTTTGGTTCACCAAAAGACACCATAAAGGGGTTGAAAATATGTCACAAACTGAGAAAATAATTGCAACATATATAACTAACAATTAATATCCAGAATATATAAAGAACTCCCATAAATATATTAGAAAAAGGCAACCCAATAGAAGAATGGACAAAGCCAAAAAAAAAAAAAAAAAGCATTTAACATAAGAGGAAACATAAATGGCTCATAAACATATAGGAAGACACTTGACCTCTTTGGTAATTAGGAAAATACAAATTAAAAGGACAATGAGATGCCCAAGAGTCAGCTAGGACATAGAACAATGGAAATTCTCATACCCTGTTTATCGGAGGCACAAATCGCTTACCAGTATGTGGGAAAACATTTTGGCATTAGTAAAGCTGAACATATACATACTCCATGACCCAGCAATTCCATACTGAGAAATATACTCTAGAAAAATTCTTACATATATGTACCAGAAGACATATAAAAGAATGTATTATCTTACTCACTGGGGTCAAAATTAGAAATTAGCTCTGAAATGTTTAATTAAGTCACACAATATACACTCATCATCCAAAAGTAATGTTTATGGGCACATAAATATTATTTTCATGTGCTTATTCATTAATTGCTAAATTCATTAACAAATATTTGTACCTATTATCCTTTTGTAAATGCAGAGATAAAATACACCTGACAGGTCAATTTTTGATATCGCATGAATGGCTTTTTGTTCACACTGACAGGCATATGTACCTTAATCACCAAAGACTATATCAAGTATTTATAAAAGAAAATCCCTTTTGAGGATTATTTCAGTTTAATCAGGATTAAAAGGAAATAAAACTTTATCCTTATCATCTTTGAATGAAATAACTTGAGTTTTAATATCTTTACTTAATCAGAAAATACATGGAAGGAAACAATAATATAGAGAGAGCCTGATGTCCTGTGGTCTTCCTTAATAACAACTCATTTTCAAGAGACTGTAATCTACTCAACAGAAAGCATTCTACCAAGGATCTTAATCAGATGCTGAGAAAATTCACACTCAAAATAAACAATGTGCCACTAAAACCAAAACAATAGGTATTAGCAGCTGCATAAAGGTTAGCCTCAATCTGTTGAGTCATTTCTAAAATGATGAAAAGTATAATTCTTTGAAGTACTTTTTATTCAAGCTGGAAAATATATAAAGATACAGAATCGTTTGCCAACCAGGCTGACTGAGAAATTTTTCATTTTCTTTCTTGTTTGACTGTATGCGAACATCAAACTAAGAATGGCAAAAATGAATCTCTCTTCCTACATATTAATACTAACTTTTTCTTTGTTTTCTCAAGGTATTTTACTTTCAGCATCCAAGTCCATAAGAAATTTAGACGATGACATGGTATTTAATACATTCAGGTTGGGGAAAGCCTTTCAGAAGGAAGACACTGCAGAAGAATCAGTTATTGCTCCTTCCCTGGAACAATATAAAAACGATGAGAGCAGTTTCATGAATGAAGAGGAAAACAAAATTTCAAAGGTAAGTGGCAATGTGACTTGTCATTTATTTCAATGAAAATTTAAATGATTCTTACAAATCCTCTGAAAAGTAAAACTAATACTTTTATAAACAGAAGTATATGCAGTCACAATATGCATTAGGACAACTGACGATATTTCTTGCATGCCAGGTAGTTCTTCCATCCTGGAAAACCCTCTTATCTGAAAGTTTTTTTTTTTTCTCCTATAAATTTGCATCTAAGGTATTTTTAAAGAGTCAAAAATAGTGCAGAGCATCTTTGAATTGATCGACAAGAATATTATGCAGTTTATTACAGTTCCACTCTGAATACGATAGCTAAAAAACAAATCAACTTTCTCTTTACAGAACACAGGCTCCAAACATAATTTCTTAAATCATGGTCTGCCACTGAATCTGGCTATAAAACCTTATCTTGCACTAAAAGGATCTGTAGCTTTTCCAGCTGAAAATGGAGTTCAGAATACTGAATCAACACAAGAAAAGAGAGAAATTGGGGATGAAGAAAACTCAGCTAAATTTCCTATAGGAAGGAGAGATTTTGACAGTGAGTAGTCTTTTCAAAATTCAATTCTACGTCCTACCACCATTAAACAGAACTCTGAGTTAAAGCGAATTTGGATGCAATCATAACAAAATCAAATAAGACCATGGCTCAATTACACCTGCCAAAAATGTGGGATTGAATAGCAATAATTAATTATTATCATTTTGGTTTACTCAGAATTAGTTATGCTAGATCCATTCTTTTTTCTTAATAAATTTTGTGTGATAATCATAGTCCTTTAAACAATTTAAACTTTCTTCTTCCTTCAGTGCTCAGATGTATGCTGGGAAGAGTCTACCGACCTTGTTGGCAAGTCTGACACCTGTTGGTCCACATCATCTTTTCAGAAGAAAATAAAAGCATTTAATTGTCAATGGGAGGAGAAGCCCCTAATGCTACTATAACTTGTGCATGTTAAATGTTTGTTTTAAAAGAAAGTAGTGTTAAGATGTATCGGTAACTGAAATTATATGCTTTTACTGTGCATTAAACTTTGTGAAAATTCTGCATAATTATGACTTACTAGTATTTTTAAACAATGCTTAACATACTAACCTTACATACACTGTAGACCAAAATAATAAATCATCATAATTTACACCTTGATCTCTTAAAAATTAAGCATGTCTTTGGTGAATGGTTTATAGATACATAAATCTAAAGCATATAAGACACAAATTTATAGTCTAAAAAACTGAGTTAACTTTGCCTGGCCAGGAATCAACTTGTCCTTGGCAGTACATTTATTACTTTTTGCTACTTTAGCTAGTTTGCTGTACAATTTATTCTGTGAATCATTTGATTTCTTAGGTATTTTAACATTTTTATGTTGAGGTGGTTCATTTCCATTATCACAGAGAATATTTTCACCATCCAAATCCACCTGTTTCCTTTTTGAGCTTTTATTTCCTGTCTGACTAGTTGATTTTCTTGATACTTTTTCATTTTTACTTCTGTCCAGATGAACATTTCCAAAACTCTTTCCAATTGTTGATCTTCCAACAGATGAATTTACACCCTCTGTTATGCAAGATAAAAAGCGGAAAGGAATTATATAATATTTAGTACTAATATTCACGAGAACTTTACAATAAACTCTAAAAATGGCTAAAGAATATTCAAATGTTTATTTCTAAAGTAAAATAATGCTATAAATAATATGATTAACAAATACAGCTACATTACTATCCCATTACTTTTCATTTTACCATAGCACCTCTGAGTTAACTTTGGCCAGTAATCAACTTGTCAGCCCTACTAACAAATATTTGTTTGAATGCATGACATTTAATCCTTAAACATATGCTACAAATTACTTCTTAAATACATTTAGTTAAATCAAACTATGTCCTATTCCTAGCCATAAATTTGTACTTAGATTTAACTTTTTAAATAAACTGAGGTCTTTACAAATATAACCTTTCACATTTCACAGTACTTTGCAAAAATAATCTAATTTTACTTAAGTTAAAACTAATTAGTAGACTAGAATTAAATTGCTATTTAATTGCATAAATAAGGTCAATTACCAGAAAGGTCATTTTCCATGTGAAGCACACACAAAGGCTTTGATGCTAAATTAACATTATTCCAATTATCCTTGCTTATCATGTAGTCATCTTTATAAGTACAAGCAAATTGGGATCTAATTAAAGTTTGCTTCATCTGGTAACAGAAAGAAGAAAATATGCCATTTATTCATTATTTTATTTCTTCATCTAGATGGACACACACTCTATAGTAATCAAAGTATAACAATTTTCCCTTAGAAATTCTATTACTCATTGAGAACCTCTAACCTTTTATATCTCAGTTTGCAAACTCATTCATCGCTATGGCTAGCATTTTTGTTCTTTTCCAAAATACTAGCTTTATGTATTTTTTTTTGTTTTATTTTTTGGTAACAGTTACAAAACAATCAATTTTAGACTCTATAGGGCTTTGTTACACATTCCTATGTCAGTGCTGCTTTGGAGCATCTTATTGTAAGTAAAATAACAACACAGGTGATATACATAATCATAGAAAAATACAAGTTCTTCATCCTAAGAAGAACACAACTCTTGGGAAAAAATAGCATAAAATTCAGGAAATTAGGGAGGGAAGAAATGCTAAGACGAAGAAAAGAATTAGGTGAGGCCAATCAACAACAGGAAACTAGCAAAGAAATAAACTACAAGATAAAACAAAATGATATAGGAAAGACATTATTTCTCGAGCATTTAGGAAAACAAGAAAGAGGATTCAATATATCATTCTAGAAAGATTTGACCAAGTGACTTAATGGTCAGAAATTCAAAATATACTCTTGCATTTATCTTCAAATATCAAATAGGAGGGCCTAACTTTCTACACAAATAGGAGAAAATTACAAAGATAAACTGAATTCTTGACCATTGAAAAGGATGCCAAAAAAAGTAGTTTTGGAAATGTATTCCACAAACATAAACCAGTGAGCTATTGGGGGATAGAAATTAATTTTAGAACAAAGTAGCCTATATAAATAATGCCGATTTCAACAATTACAGATGGTGTGTAATACCATTCAGGTTTAATGGAGAGATGTCTCCAAACAGAAGTCACCTGAAATCGTTTTATGAAATAGACAAAGTTTCAAATACATAATTCAATAATGATGACTTCAATAATTCAAAAATTTAAAACTTTGAATGTAACTACATTACCCTGATTACCACTTACAGAGTATTTGTTGATACAGTCATGAAATCTAAAACAGCATGACTTTACATTATACATTGAGTAGTTGTATATTATGTTATATACTCAGAGATCGATGCATTAATTCACTCAGATGTTTGTAAAGATAACAGCAGTGAAATCTACTGACTACGGCTTAGAAAAAGTCAGAATAATCGCTTGTCCAGCTGCTTCATAAAAGCAAGTTTTATTAGGATGACACATTTTGTTTCTGACTAATGAGGTCTGTGACAGTCTCCATCTCCCAGATCACTAAAAATTATGTTTCATGTGCTTACATGAAGCATTAGACAATTGGAATTTTATCTTCCATTTAAGCATAAAAATGTACAAAACTGAAAATAAACGTGAAAATATACAAGATCAAAAACTATTTTTTAAAAAGTTGAACAGAATGGACTCTCAAAAATGAATGGGACTACAATCCACTACCTTCATGAATCCCTATGAATGCAACACTTATTATATAGCTTCTACCACAAGATGCCCTATATATAACTGAAGACTTTAAGTAGCTCTTTCTGGACTTTATTAATCCTATAACTACAGATTTAAAGCACTTGATAAACCTATTTAAATAAGTTTTATTTATAAAATTGACTCTATGTTATACTACATAATTGTAGCATTATCCATGAACTTTTATTTCCACCTGCAACACCAGTACTAACTGTTGATGTTATCTTTTCACACATTATTTTCATTTCACAGAAGTTATGGCTTATAGAGAATTATAAACTTATTGCTTATAAAGAGTTATAAAGAGTATAGTAAGACCACGCAGGCAAATAGATGCTGAGTGGCTGGCTTGGATCACTCTTTGTACCCCAGTAGTGATGGCACCTAGAGTTAGCTTGGGAGATGTTAGCTTCTCACTGCAAAACCTTCATGAGCACCACCCATAAAACATGCTAAATAAAAATATAATACTAAATAATAATTATATTATTTAGTACAGAAAACTAATGTTTCTTCAATCTCATGTTTAGCAGGAATAAAAATTTCTTTAGAATGTTTCATTACTTTTATTAATTTTTAACATATAGTCTAGGTAAAAAAATCTTTGCTTGCTGTGCAAATAGTCACAAAATAAGTGTGATAGCTCTCCTTACAACTAGATTTCCTCAATTCAGGCTCCTCCATAGACAAATTCTAGAATCCTCAGTGACCACAGTAAAATTTCAGAAAACTACCATCACAGGCAATGGATTCCTGAAGTACTGAAAACAAATTCAGATGTAAAAGAAAAATAATTAATGACTTTTTCTACCATGAAAAATATTATTTATAAATGTATTAAAATATGAGAAATAAACACAACAGAATTCCCCCCTTTGTATATTGAGGGTTTTTTCTTTACATAAATGATTATATGCAGATTTTCTTTTCCCTGTCCTGTACAAAAATCACTTTTTTTTTTAATCAATTACCACTTATTAAGTTCCAACTATGTGATAAGCACAGCGTATACTAGAGATTACTAGGATGGCTTCTACAACTTCAAAGACATTCTACTTATAAAATTTGCTATTGACAAACAGCTGGAAGGAATAACAAATAAATTGGATAATAGAATCAAGATTGAAAAGATTTCAGAAGGCTCGAACCATAAGTAGAAAATAATAAGATGAAAATGGATGGGGATAAACAAAGTCCAGTATTTAAGTTCAAAAATATCAATTACAGATGTACAGGATGAGGAGAACCTGACTTAAAAACAACATATGTAAAAGACCTAGAGATTTAAATAGATACAAACTTGACAGAGCCAACAGTGTGATGTCCAACTAAGAAAGCAGCACAAAAAGGTAAGATGATGTGACGGGAAAAGCATCAGATTTGCAGTCAGAAGACCTGGCTTCTAATACTGGCCCTATTACTTATTAACTAGATAACTTTGGGGAAACCATTATACCTCTCACTTTTCCACATATAATGGGAATATTTACCTCACAGAATTATCAGAATTGGATGCAGTTAACTTATGTCAAGGTTATACAGACTCTAGAAATCTATGCAGACACTATATCACTATTATCGTAATAACATGTAGGAAGAGGGTATTCTTGTAAGAAAAAGATCTGTTCAATAAGGTGTCTCAGAACCAGGCCAATTCTAAAATGATTCTAGGAATGCAGCTCAAAAAAATGAACTTACAAACAGCTTCTTCACTTTAATTATTTAAACAATGCAACCTACATTGGCTTATATTTATAACTTAAAAGAGACTGCTTTTCCTTTGTTCATAAACGCTGAATTTTTCTACACAAGATTAGTGGCTACATAGAACTGAGATTACTTCCTGTTGCAAATCTTCCAAATCTCTCTGTGTATTTGATTTGGAATCACGAATAAGCAAAACAATTCCCTCTTGAAAGCGCTTTTGAAGTACTAAACAACTAAGAATAATGTCCAGATTCACACATGGCTGTTAAAATCATTTCATGTTCAAGTCACATGAGAGAAATGGATTGAAAGTGTGCCTCTGTAGAGTGATTTCCCCTCTTTGGAAAGATTTCTATCCACAGCATAATTGCGATGAACTTCACACTTGCCAAGAATTGGAAAAGTCCTTTTGCCACAAGCTCTTTTTAATTTGAAATTATTAGTATGTTCCCAGTTTGAGGAAAATAGCACTTCACATAGGAAAGCCTGACTCCAGTTAAATTAAAATGAATGAGTCAAAACACTGAAAAGTCATAGACACTCTCAGAGTTAGCTGTATCAACAAGAAAATGAAAGTTCTATACTCCCATTATATGACAAATATATTAGCAAGTTTGAAAAAGGAAATTATTCAACATACCTAGTAAATATGTAACTAAAAATATTCTAAATTTATCTTATTTTTACATTACCACATTTTCAAAAGAACAAAGATTTTATATCCTTAATTACATACTAATTTGTATATAAATCAAATAATCCATTTCTTCATCGGTGAAATTCCATTTACCCTGCTAAATAGCAGAAAAAGAATCTTTTTGACCTAAGTAGTAACATTATCGTTTTATGACCCTTCATCATAATTGCCATGCCTTTATTTACTCTTTGAAGATAGCATAAACCCTGAAGTCTGACACCTGACTATAAACCCTTGCGCTGTTACTTACTAGCTGTATGGTCTGCAAAATGATGACTTCTAGAGTTGAGCAAGGATTAATTGGGATGAGGGATATAAAATATCCAGTATAAACATCAGACACTTAGTAGGTACTCAATAAATCTTGATCCCATTATTTCAGCTAAAACAAATTCAATTTTAATTCAGTCTAATACAAACATTCCTTTTTCTTTCTAATGGAAAATGTTGCTCACTCCCTTACAGACTTTGCTGAATGTCACCTTCTCAAGGAGACTCCTACTTATGGCTATTTAAAACCCAAACACACGCAAAGGAACCCCACTTTCCTTAGCCCCTGCCCCAGTTTTATTTCACTCCACAGCACTGATAACCTTCAAATATACCATATAATCCACTTGTTTGTTTTGTTTATTGTCTGCTTCTCCCAACTAAAATATAAACTCCACCAGCAGTAAAACCCTTACAGTTTGACAACTGATGGCCAGCTGTGGTCCTCCGGTTGCCATCCCCTCCTTACAAGGTGAGGAGTCCCCAGGGCTTCAGACATGCTCACCAGGAAACCATGACCTCCTTTATAGATCCTGTTTCAGGGACCCCTGGGAACTGGGCTGGCGCTGGCCTCTTCCTTTAGGTTCAAGAGCTGACTGTTTATGGCAAGGGTGATGGGCTGTGGGGTATATATACCTACTAGGAGAGTGTCCTTCAAAGTATGAAACAAAATCAGGGTTGAAGGGGTTTCAGGGTAGGCCAGTGGCTTCCATTTAGATTCTTGCACCTCAGCTGAACAAATATTTAGGGAAGTCTTGTCCTTTAGGGCAGGAAGGTTTATCTGTTTTTTTCTTTTCACTGATATATCTCCAGTGCCTAGGACTGAACTTGGTATCCAGGAGGTACTTATTGTTTTTTGAATGAATTAATTAATGAAGTAAAATTACAACAGACTATATAACAAGTATATGTAAGCAGAGCTATGAGGGAACAGAAGTCATGAGCAAGCAAAAGTTTGGAGGTGGAAAAAGAGAATAAACTCTATAAGGCAACCACATGACAATTGTGTGCTTGTATCAAAATACCACATGTACCCCATAAAAATATACAACTAGTATGTATCCAAAATAATTTTTAAAAAAGTAAGTAGACTTGAAAAGAACAGCTATATCACCCTAGGAACACAAGCTTTGAGGTAGAAAAATATGTTCAGAGTAAACTCTACTCTGTTCAATAGGGTAAAGAAACCAGTTGGTACAGAAACAAGAGAGAAATATACATGCAGAGAAAACCTAAATCACATTTAAGTACAAAGAACTATGCAGCTGAATTCCTTAAGCTGCTTAATATCCACCGTTTACTTTTGAGTTCTTAAATATTCTGCCTTTCTCTCTCATGTACACATCCTTAAAATAAACCCCTACAAAAAAAATTACCCTATTCCTCCTACCATAAAAGGCATACTGTCCTTAATCTTCCCCAACATTATTTATTCACTGTTGTTCTTTTTTCGCAACTACCCTATACACATTCTCTTTACAACATCAAGGCAATTTAATACTTTCATCATCGGTTGTTTGAAATGCTCTATTTCATTCACTCTGCCTATTCAAATCCTATTTATTCTGATCTCTTATTATTTCCTCCACTTAATATGGGTCTCTAGTTATTGCATTTAAGTATATCTTTAATCCATTAGAACCACATTGTTTAATGTGTTAGCCATGTGTGGTTAATTAATTACAATTAAATAAAATTTAAAACCCAGTTCTTCAGTTGCAGTGGCCACATTTCAAGTGCTCAATAGCCACATGTGACTAGGACCTTCAGTAATGAACAGTACAAACACAGATCATTTCCATCACCACAGAAAGTTCTACTGGAGAGCACTGCTCTAGAAGAAAGCTTTACAGTCTATGCCCTGTGGCATATTCATGTGCTGCAGATGGATTCTCAAAGGACTCTGGGACATTTTGTAGTTTGCTGGGTCCACACGTTTGGAACCCATATGCAACTTTATATTTGTAAAGGAAACCCTGCATCTGTTCACCCTCTCTTCTAAACGCTAGGTAGTAATCTGATGTGAACTGAGCTTTGGAAAGAATTATGATCAATATATCTTCAAATACTGTTTCTACCCTATTTTCTCCTCTCATTCTGGGACTCCAATTAGGCATACATTAGACGTTTTATCTGCGTCCTGCTCTTCTATTTTGCTTTTTAATTTTTTTCTCTCTCTTTTCTCTCCAGTTTGGATATTTTTTTAATGCTCCATCTTCAAGTCCACTTATCCTACTTAATGCTGTGTCTGGTTTTCTACCAACCACATCTAACAAGGTCTTAATTTTAGATAATGTTTTTACAGTTCTGGAAAAACATTGTCTTTTTGTTCTATGTCATCGATTCTAATTCTCTGTTGGAATTCTCCATTTTTTCATATATTTTGACTATCTTTTCCTCCAATTAATTTTATAAGTTAATTTCTTTTGATTCCTTGCCAGTAAATTTCAATATCTGGATCATTTGTGGGTCTCCCTCTATTGTTAAATGTTTTCTCTTTATTAAAGAACAAATCATCTTGCTGTTTCTCATGTCCAGTGTAGTTTATTTCATGCTGGATATTGTACATAAAGGAACTCTAGAAGCTAACAGATGACCTCTTCCAGCAAGAAGAGTTCTCCTTTTCACTGTTAGGCAGACACAGTGAAAGACTGATAACCTCAATACAATCAAGGAATGAGCTGTTTCAGAGCTGGGTTACACTTTTCATTAACTCACATTTGACTTCCGCTTTTTACCTTTTCCTCAGGTGTGTTCCTTCTAAGCTTTCAACTGAGAGCTTTGTAGGGATCTCTATCACCTCTGGCCTAAAATCTGGGGGATTCAGTCTGTTTTTCAGGGGTTTTCACACTGTGTTCTGTGATCACCCACCCCACTTTATTTCCAAATATGGCAAATACCTTGAAAAAAAAGACCAGCCATGTGTCTGAGGCAGGTCCCACTTCTCAAGTGGAATCAAGGTGGTTTTAGTCTATTGTATTAAGGCTCCCTACCCCCCACATAACTACAAAATCCAGAGTGTGTGTCCTAGGTAAAAATAACTGCATTTAGGACTCCTGAAGTTTCCAATTTGTTGACAGCCCCTCAAGACACCCAAACACTTTGGTGGTTTCTCTGTTCCTCAACAGAGTTCCTTTACATGGGCCAACACCAATCCTCAGCTCATATTCAAAAGTAGCAACAAATCCCAGGGAAGAAAATAGCTGACAATAGACCTCTCCCATCAGAAGGATGTTATCCTGTCCCGATTTTTAATTTTTTTAAAATTATTTGATTATATAGCTCTCCTATATCTTTAAAATATATTTTTTCCAACTTATCTGCCTTTTATTGTTTTGCTGTTGTAGCGAGAATGGTGTTCTACCATGACGTACTATATCCTCAGTAAAAAAAGAAGTCTCCATGTCACTACTTGATTCTGTTCCTTCCTTATCTGACAGCATTTTATTTTCTCCTCAGAGTTACATTTTGAAAGTTGCATTTTTTTCTGTTATCCCTCATTTTTCCATAGCTTGAGGAACAGTAGAGGTAGAAGTTGAACTCATCTGAGGAGACAGGTAGTCTATGAAAATTTCTGGGTTCTGCACCCTAGGAGTTTATTAGGTATTATATATACCAAAGGAAGTTTCACTTCATCTCATTAGGGAGTGTATTTCAATCAAGTGGAAGGAAAACATTTGGATAATTTCCCCAATTCAGTAGGTAGAACTAGAGCCTTTATTTCTCTCAGTGTGTAAATCCCAGGGTTCATTTTCCACATTTTGTCTATAGTTCTCTTCCATTGCCACTTCTACTATTTCTCTAACGAATAAGAAATTCTATAGGACATTGGTCTGGGCGAAGATTTCTTGAGTAATACCCTATAGGCAGTACCAACTAGAGCAAAAATGGAGAAACGGGATCACATCAAGTTAAAAATCTTCTGCACAGCAAAAGAAACAGTGAACAAAGTGAAGAGACAACCTACAGAAGGAGAGAAAATATTTGTAAACTATCCCCCTTCACTGGTCATCAGAGGAATCCAAAATAAAAAACTACAGTGATATATCATCTCACCCCAGTTAATTGGCTTATCTCCAAAAGATAGGCAATAACAAATGCTGTCAAAAATGTGGAGAAAAGGGAACCCTCGTACACTGTTGGTGGGAATGTAAGTCAATAAAACCACTATGGAGGAAAGTTTGGAGGTTCCTCAAAAACCTAAAAATAGAGCTACTACACAATCCAGCAATCCCACTGCTGGGTATATACCCAAAAGAAAGGAACTAATACATCAAAGAGATATCTGCACTGCCATGTTTACTGCAGCACTGTTCACAATAGCCAAGACTTGGAAACAACCTAAGTGTCCATCAACTGAAGAATGGATAAAAAAATGTAGGCCACCTATAATCCCAACACTCTGGGAAGCTGAGGTGGGTGGATCTCTTGAGCCCAGGAACCCATGAACAGGCTGGGAAACGTAGTGAAACTCCATCTCTAGAAAAAAATACAAAAAATTAGTCGAGCATGGTGGTACACACCTGTGGTCTCAGCTACTTGGGAGGCTGAGGTGGTACCAGTTGAGCTTGAGAGTTCAAGGCTTCACTGAGCCATGATTGCGCCACTGCATGCCAGCCTGGGTGACAGAGTGAGAATCTGTCTCAAAAAAAAAAAAAAAAAAAAAAAAAGTGGTACATATAAAAAATGGAGTAAAAAAAAAGAATGAAAAAAATAAAAATAAAAAGATCCTGTCATTTGCAACAACATGCATTGAACTGGAGGACATTATGTTAAGTGAAATAAGCCAGGCACAAAAAGATAAACTTCCCATGTTCTCACTCATTTGTGGGAGCTAAAAATTAAAAACCTGAAATCATGGAGACAGAGTAGAATGATGGTTACCACAGGCTGGGAAAGGCATAAGGTTGGGAAGAGTGAGGATAGCTAATGGGTACAAAAATATAGATAGAATGAATAAAATACAGTATTTCATAGCACAACAGGGTGACTACATTCAACAATAATTTATTATACATTTTTATAGAGTATAATTGGAATGTTCATAACATAAAGAAATGATAAATACTTGAAGTCATGGATATCCCATATAGCCTGATGTGATTATTGCACATTCTATGCCTGTTATCAAAATATCTCATGTACCCATAATATACACACCTATTAGGTACCCATAAGAATTTTTAAAAATAAATAAATAAAGTGCTTGGAAATTGGGGTAAGAAAGTGGCAGAAAACATTCGCTAAAGGGTCCTAACAAAATCAACAAAATAATGAAGGTTCAGGAAGAACCTTCCGGTTTCCTTTGTGGGAAATTTATTTGACCATCATAAACAAGATTCCTGATACACTACGGTAGGAAATAAAAGTTGAGGACCTAAAACGAGTGTGTTCATGAACCATTTCCAAATTGGTTTCATAGACTTTTGTGATCATAGGAGCATCTATTTCTATTTAAGAATGAGGAAACTAAAATCTGAGTTAATTTACTCCGTATAATAATGACATGGATATTTCATAAGTAAGTACATCAAAATTCTAAGTTCTCTAATATTTTCTACCTTTGAAATGCTCATTTCAGGATATTTCCAGTGTAGATCACATATTCTTTCTGTGACTAAAAACCACTATATGACAAAAGAGCAAAAGTAACAGAGTAATAAGGTAATCAGCTGCTAAACTACTTTTCCATAGGAACTTTGATAGTAAATATTGGCAGCATTTTTTGTTGTTCCAACAAATACTCTACATGGCTATGGTTCAGTTGTATACCTGGTTAAACTAATCATTTTCATACTTCATTTTATAAAGAGTATCGTAAAACATAAGCAATGCTTTCCTTTCTTGATTGCCATTTATTAATAGATTCAGAGCTGTATATACTAAGCCAGCTCTACTGTTAAGTAATGGAAGCAATGTAATTATAACCTCATTAGTATTTAACCATGGTTTTCCAAACTGTTATAAAATATTTCATGGTAGTTATGAGATCTTGGGTAAGTTGCCTTCTTACAATTTTGGTTTCCACATCTGTAAATGAGACTGCATTAGATGATCTCTGTTCTGTTTCCCAAAAGTTTCTGAATTCGTCTATACATTTTGTAGTAATTAGTTGAGCCTTAACATTTTCTTTAAAAAAAAAAACTATCATTTCTCAGATAGTTTTTTTTTCATTTTGATTTAATTTTAAGAAAATCCAATTGGACTGTTTATAACACCAAGGATAAAATGCTTGAGAGAATGGATACCCCATTCTCCATGATGTGATTATTATGCAATGCATGCTTATTCATGTATCCCATAAACATATACACCTACTATTACCCACAGAAGTTACAAACAACAAAATTTAAAATAATAAAAGTAAATAAAAGAAAAGAAAACTCTAAGCCCTTTCCTGGTAATATTTAACGTACTTCACTGTCAGTGATTTTTCCTTATGTGATGTCTTACATTCTTTTTTTTTTTCAGATAGAGTCTCATTTTGTCGCCCAGGCTGGAGTGAAGCGGTGTGATCTCCACCTCCCAGGTTCAAGCGATTCTCTTGCCTCAGCTTCCCAAGTAGCTGGGATTACAGGTGCATGCCACCATGCCTGGCTAATTTCTGTATTTTTAGTAGAGATGGGGTTTCACCATGTTGGCCAGGCTGGTCTCAAACTATTGATCTCAAGTGATCTGCCTGCCTTGGCTTCCCAAAGTGCTGGGATTACAGGCGTGAGCCACCATGTCTGACCCACTTTCTTATTCTATTTGAAATAGAGACAGAGAAATTGAGTCCCCCAAAATATGACTTATTTTTAAATCAAAATATTAAAGTTTGTCAGTATCCCTAGCAAGAAAAAAAATGTTTTGATATGTTACATTTCTATTTCTACCCAAGTCCGAAGGATAGATTTTAAAAATCTTACCCCTTGATTGCAAATACTTATATTAATATGACAAAGAATGGACAAATCTTATTCACAGAAAAATTTTATGAAACTCAATGTATTCCACAAGCATTAATTGCTAACAATTACTAATAACAAATAGAAAGAAAAGGTATTAATGAATAAACTAAATGGGTGTAGGGTATGTAGATGAAATAGGTATTAACTAAAAGCTTTGCTAATTTGAACTAAATTTCCAAATGAAAAAATAAAGGGCATACAAATTACTGTTCTCTTTTTTGTTGTATCAAGATGAATATTTGACAATTTAAGGATGATTATGTTTATATAAAAATCTTATTTAATGAATTAATGAATTCCCAACCATACAATAGCGTCTGGATCATAGTAGATACCCAATAAAAGTATGTTAAACAAATGAGTTAAAGCCAAATTTCCTTTTGAAAAATAAGGCCAATAAAAATTGCTTGAAAACCCATTATTGATTACTTATAGGCACAGATGTTTCATATGAGGACAGGAAAACTTAGTTCAAACTAAATGAAGAAAGAACAGGAACAGTTCTAGTCAAGAGCAATGTAAAATGCTCTCAGCTCAATCTACAATTAATTATATTCCGCATTACATCTTCAGACAGAGGCAATTTTAAAATCACATATCTTGAGATTCAGTTTAAGATATAGAAATGTAAATGAGAAAGCCTTATCTTCTTTATTTTCCACATCACTCATTCAACAGATATTTATTCAACACTTACAATAGCAACTGCTTATTCCTTTCCCTTTTTTAGGTCCAGTGATTAAGCAAACCAGAAACAGATTAGTCAAGACTGTATAAAAGGAAAGTCACTGTATGCCAACTGTCATAACTCATTTTCCATTTAATTCCTATTGTGTCATGTACAATGTTTACAATATTTACAATACCCAGCTCAGCCGTAAATGTATTTATTTCTTCTAAAAATAAAACAGTGTTTGCTATTTTCATGCCATGCACTAAATTGTACCTTAATTTTTTTCTCTTGCATTGACTTACAGATGAGTTCTCTTAGGGGTTTTATCGAATTATTCACTTGTGTGGGAGACCTATGCCAAAAAAAAAAAAAAAAAAAATTTATTGCTTTGTTTGGAATGTTTGTTTCCCTCCCAAATTCATGGTGAAACTTAATTCCCAATACAATATAGTTTTTCCTCAACTTATGATGGGGTTACCTCCAGATAAACTCATCACAAATTGAAAATACCATTAAGTCAAAAGTGCATTTAATACACCCAATCCACCGAATACCATAGCTTAGCCTAGCCTATCTTAAACATGGAATTAACTGGAATTAGTACATTGCAATATCTGTTGGGCAAAATCATCAGGAAACACAGTAGAGTATCCGTTGTTTACCATCATGATCATGTGGCTGAGTACTGTGGTTCACTGCTGCTTCCCAGAATCATGAGAGAATATTGGTCCACATATTGCTAGCTCAGGAAAAGATCCAAATTCAAAATTAGAGGCCCAGTTTCTACTGAGTGTGTACAACTTTCACACAGTTGTAAAGTTGTGTGAACGTAAATCACAAGTCAAACCATCATAAGTTTGGGACCATCCATGGTGTTAAGAGGTGGGGCCTCAGGGTGATTAAATCATGAGGACTCTGCCTTCATGAACAGGATCAATGCCCTTATGAAAGGGTTTGTGGGAGCAATTTTGCCCTTCAGTCTTCCCAACCACGTGAAAACCCAGCAAGAAAATACCATCTATGGTGCAGAGGCCCGCATCAGACACCAAATCTGCTGGTGCCTTGATCTTAGACTTCTAGACTCCAGAACTATGGGAAACAAATTTCAGTTATTTACAAATTATCTAGTCTGGAGTGTTTTGTTATAACAGCCTGAACAGATGAAGACACTTACAAACCAAAGTGGCTTTTAAACTACTATCTGCCCCTCCTCTACCCAAAAGCACAGTTATAGGATAAAGGACAACTAAATCTACTTGTTTATAATACAGCCATGTGCTGCATAACAACATTCTGGTCAACAACATGCCACATATTTGACAGTGATGCCATAACATTATAATGAAGGTCAAAAATTCCTATCACGTAAATACTTACTTTATGTTACTATTTCCTTATACTATTTAGTACAATAACATACTGTACAGGTTTGTAGCCTAGGTGTGTAATAGGCTCTACCATCTAGGTTTGTGTAAGTACACTCTATAATGTTCACACGACAAAACTACCTAATGATGCCTTTATCAGAATGTATCCCCATCATTAAACAGTGCATAACTGTACTTTATAGAAGTGTCAGTATTTCTATTCTGAGAATCCTAAATAGTAATGGTTTGCTTAGTTACTTAATCCAGTAACTAAACGTTTCATGAGCTTCTACTATTTGTAAGGCACTATTCAAGATATTGTGAAGAACAGAAAGTTGACTCATTTATTGACCCTATATTCAGGCATCCTGAAGTCTAAGTAAGGAACATAAGAAATCCACATAACTGAAATTCAAAATAGTGCGGGAATTCAAAAGAGAAAAACATAGAAATAGGAAGGTCAGAGAAGGTAAAATGGAGGAGACCCACCCTATAGTTTTGGATTCAGACCAACTTGAACACCTTAATAAATTAATCCCTTTTGGCTTAACAGAGCCAAAGTTAGAACCCCCTTGACTCAAATGACTACTAAGCAAGAATAAAAGATTGGCTACCCTAAGAAAGAATAGTTGACAACCTTAAATTGATATACCTCATTGTCCTTAATTTTATCATTTCAGTGTAGACCACTGAAAATTTACTTTACCACAGACCAGTGTGCACAATGACAATTAGAAATGTGAATGCAGAATCCAAACTGTAAACAATAGCAATGTGTTCAGTGACATGATTAAGTATAGAAAACCTTTTCTTTTCTTTCTTTTTTTTTTTTTAAAGAGAACAGGGTCTTGCTCTGTCACCCAGGAGAGAGTGCAGTGGTGCAATCATAGTTCACTGTGGCTTCGAGCAATCCTGGGCTCCCAAGTAGCTGGGACTACAGGCATGCACCACCTCAGGCTCCCAAGTAGCTGGGACTACAAGCGTGCACCACCACACTGGATAATTCTTTTTTATTTTTGCAGAGATAGGATAATGAGGCATAGGAGAGAGTACATGAAGCAATCATGAAGCCAGATTTCAATAAAATAGCTCCAGTAGAAAATAGAAGAGATCAAACAGTAGGATAATTTTGCGACAATTCTCTACAGTGTACTAAATACAATTTAAAATGGTTGTTCTAAAAATTTTAATGTTTCTCAAAGTGAACGTCCATTTAATTAAAAATACCAACAACCTACTCAATGACTGACCTAATCATTAAAACTGGAGAGCATCTGCTATAGATGAAACTGCATCACCCATATGTGTGTGTGTGTGTGTGTGTGTGTATGTGTATATATATATTATATATATATTATACACATACATATAGAAGCCTTAACTCCCAAATGTGACTGTATTTGGAGATAGGGCTTTTAGGAGGTAATTCAGATTAAATGAGGTCACATGGGTGGGATCCGAATCTAATAGGACTGATGGCCTTATAAGAAGACGACAAAGAGATCTCTCTCCATGTGCTTCTACTAAGGAAGGACATGTAAGCACACAGCAAAAAGGCAGCCATCTGCAACCCAAGGGGAAAGCCCTCACCAGTCCTGACCATGCTGGCACCCTGATCTCCAGCTTCCAGCCCAAAGAGAAAATAGGTTTCTGTTGTTTAAGCTACCCAGTCTATAGTATTTTGTTATGCCAGCCTGAGTAGACGAAGACAGCATCAATGTCTTATACATAATACCAGCATTAATTTGGTAAATATCTTTCTTCATAATTTGAGGGAGAACCAGGAGCTGTCAATTCCAGTGTAAGTTTGGTGTATGTGCTCTCTCTTATTCTAGGCAGACTAGCAGTCCTGAGAGCATAGGCCTCAGGCTTTAGGAAAGACACCCTTGCTAATTGCTAACATACCTTACTTGGGCAAATTACTTAATCTCTCTCAAGTATCTAATTCTTCACTTATAAAGTGGAGCCTCTAATTCTTCACTTAAGAACATGGTGGTTGGGAAGGCTAAAATAATTTAACTGAAAACATTTAGCAAAATTCTCGACACATAGCAAAGGAAAGAAATATTTTCAAAGCAAAACAAGAACTAAAAACAACATTGAAACCAAAGACATCTCTCATGCTGTACTCTCATAAAATACTACTTCTTTTATATATAACCTCTTTGAATTCAAATGTTCAATCTCTCTTTAATTAACTTTTATTTTCTTTCTTCACAATTTCTGTAGTTTCTAAGTTTCCTACCATAAGCATACATTTCTTTTATAATTCTCCAGGGTTAACATTTATAATACAATAACTTCCACATTACTTACCTAAAAAGTGTAAGAATAGAAGTTCCATTATGATGAATTGTGTTTTCCTCATCATATAAAAGCTCTGCTTTGTTTTTGGTAGGAGCACTAGCTGCTTCTTCATCCAAAAGAACTAATAAGGTTTTCACAGTATCTCTGCCACAGTATGCAGTGCCATGGTTTATGGCATGAGATTTTGGCTAAGAAAAAAAATAATTTTAAGTAAATGTAATAATCACCCCAGCTGGGTGAATGGCCATACTTTTCAATTCCCTGTGGCACTGGCCTCTTTCATCTGTTGTTAAAGTAATAAAACACCAGCTATAAGAAGTGGCTGTAAGGCATGTGACCGTTTTTCCTTAGGCCATGCTATAATCAACTTTACCAATTCCAGATGCACAAAAATAATATCATCAGAAGAAGACATTAGGTTCTGGTCAAAATAACATTAGGCTTCGAGTCAGAAAAATTTAGCCACTATCTAGCTATGTGACATCACCCCATGGCTCAACATCTCTATTTTTTCTCTCTCATGCCAAAGAAGTACGAGGTTCTGGCCATCTGAATACAGGCCCCATGGATGACTATAAAGATCAAATGCAAAAATGAAAAGCCAGTTGACATTCATTCATTCAATGATCATTGATAAGTATATATTATGTCCCAAGCACTGTGTTTAAAGCTAAGGCTCCAAAGGTGACAACCACTGCCTTCAAGGAACCCATAGTTTCCTTGATAAGATAAATAAGTAACTGACAATTGCATTACAGAATGCTAAGTGCTATTTCTAACAAGTGTATGCACAGTGCAGTAGGAGTACAAAAGAAGTGACCAATGCACCCTGGCATCAAAGATGATTCCATAGAGGAGGAGGCACTCAGAGGAAGAAGAGAGCATGGTACTTTCAGGGACCAGGTAGCATGGCATGGCTGAAGAATAAGGTAAAAGGGAGGAAGTGATATGAGATGAGCCTGGGAAACTTTGTATATCATGCCAAGACGTTATAAGCCAGTCTGTTACAGAGGAAAAATCTCTTGCTTTATTAAGCAAGGAAGTAAAATGATCCTATTTAGATTTTAAAGAATCAACGATGGCAATGTGTAAAACATATTGTGAGATATGAATGTTATCAAATCTGGAGACAGGTCACAAATTAAAGACTATAGTAGACCAGTTTAGAAGTAGAGAGTTCTGAACTAAGATAGTAGTAATAGAGATAAAGTGGATTAAAAAGGGAAAGTTGAAAAAAACTTCATGACTAGATAGAATAAAATAAAATACATAATTATAAAATATTATCTATAGATACATGTAAGCAAAAACTCTGAAGGCATTTCTGGCTGGATTTGATACCAACTTCTTAGTTATATATCCTGTATAGCTCTGGAGAAGGTGCTTGACCTCTCTACTTAAACTCCCTGATGAAATAGAGGCAATGATAATGCCTAACCCAGAGGGTTGGTGGACATTATACCTAGATATCAAAGCTACATCTTCTGGGACATCTGTTGGAAGCTGTGCCAGTTTCTTCGGCTTTCATCAGTATCGTCTTGGCCTTCTTTCTCTCTTGGCAGACTTGGGCTACCAGGTGAACTATAATGTATATAGATCCACTGGAATTATAACAAATTGCCTATCACAATCTGGTGCTTCACACATATTTTTCATTAGTACCAGAGAATTCCGTATTGCTTAATAGTAACTTCATGAGTACTATTTGATCATATTTTTCAAAGATCTCTGATTTGGTTGAAAACATGAAATTAAGAACAAGATTTTTGGTATCTTTATTTCTTCTGCCAAGAAATGGAAGCAATTGATGTTGTTAATTATTTGAGCTGAAAGATCCTGATTGATATTTATAGTAATAACCTGGTTGTCATTTGAGCTAAACTATTCACCAGGAAGTGTTAACACCCATGAAACACACAGGGCAACAACCCTGAATCTACCCCACCTTCAAAGTAAATCTAAAAACAAGCATTGTTATAGAAAAATAGCTAAAAGTGGTCCTAGAGGGCTGTGAGTGAATGAATGAATGAATGATAAATAATAAAAATTAAGCAAAAGTCTTTCTTCATACACAGGCTAACATAATCACACCTAATAAAAAGGGGCTGTCAGAAAAATTGAAGAAACTGCAATAAATGAACTATACTACTCTAAAATTCTGTTCTAAAAACATAGTAGTCAATTTCTCTTATAATTCTGTGGGTTAGAATCTATTCTATTTAATTATCTGTGTAAAAAAATTAAGAATAAGTAAATGTTCTGGGAATACATGGTTTAAAAATTGCCAGGTACAGGTTTCAGTAGGCTGAGAATGGAGGTAGAAAATAAGAGACAGAGATTTATAAAAGAAAAGTAAACTGCTGAATGGAAGCAATTTCTAACAGGACTGCTGTCCTAATACAAGGCTTAGTATTAAAGTCAGAAACAGAAAAAAAAGGCTCTTATTTTATGTCTGAGTAAATGGGAAAGTAATTGTTTATAAGAATATTTAGGCCAGGCATGGTGGCTCACGCCTGTAATCCCAGCACTTTGGGAGGCTGAGGTGGGCAGATCATGAGGTCAGGAGTTTGAGAATAGCCTGGCCAACATAGTGAAACCCCATCTCTACTAAAAATACAAAAAATTAGCCGGGCATGGTGGCAGGCGCCTGTAATTCCAGCTACTCCGGAGGCTGAGGTGAGAGAATCGCTTGAACCCAGGAGGTGGAGGTTGCAGTGAGCCAAGATCGTGCCACTGCACTACAGCCTGGGTTACAAGAGTGAAACTCCGTCTCAAAAAAGAAAAAAAGAACATTTATAGAAAAACACCATAAAACACCTTAATATCCATCAAGAATTATAAGTTTTTAGTACTAAAAGGGATACCAGAGATTACCCTATGCCTTACTTTAACAAATTCAGAAATTCAGCCCAAATATGTGATAATTTACACAAGTTGAACATATAATCCTACATAATCCTATTGAGAAACTTACATTTTCAACATCATTTTAGAACACAGGAAACACACTCTTCTGACTTAAGTAGCAATAATAAACCATTTCTACAATAAATAGAAGAGATAATGATTTGTAAAAAAGGATAATGAAAAATAAAAAGCTCATTACCCGAGCAGGACTGATGTCAGTGGTGCCAACAGCTACAACACCTTCTTGAGAATTGATAATATTCTTAATCCTCAAATCCAAATCCTGAGCAACTTCCTCTACTGCTTTGTAAAAAGGATCCCTGCTGTCCCGGCCTTTAATCAGCTGCATCTTTATCACCGACAGTATTTGACCCCCTGCAATGCTGAAAGTAGAAATAAGATTGCCTCTATAAAAGTATTGCAAATGACAATATGCTTATAGACTTGAAAATATAATTTTCAGAGTTAATCAACACTTTTCAAAGAATATAGCTTTGATCTTATAAATCAGTTAAAGCATTTAAGAAAAAGATGAGGACCATTAGAAACAAAATTTAAAAGTTTGTCTAAAAGCAAGTAATTTCAATAAGTTTCTTCTTCCTTGATTTGAAAGCTGAAGGGAAATAATTTAGTTATATGTGAAATATAACAGGTTTGGAAGTGGTTGTATACATTCAAAATATTTAAAATACATACCGTTAGATACAACTAAAATAACAAAAACAGTTACCTCTCATTGAATACCTAGACTCTTACATTCATTTAATCTTAAAACCAATTCAGTAAGTTGGTATTATTATCCCTAAATCACAAATGAGAAAATTGAGTCCTATAAAAGTTAAATGGTTTGTCCAAGAACATATGGTGTTCTGTGTGAGGGAAGAGACAAGGAGGAAGTAAACTGATCTGAAAAACATGATATTGCATTCTAATAAGTAAAAGCTTATTATATGGAAGAGGAAACTAAGCAAGTTAGTACTGACCTAAAGCAAACAAGAAACTGGACCAGCTATGGCCAACAGATAAGTATTTTTAAAAACCTGAAATTGATATTTCTTTATACCACACCTAAATCTAAGAGTTTGGGTTGCAGCTTCTGCTCTAAAGGACAAATGTGAGAAACATATAAGAGGAAGGATTCTGGTCCATTTTAAGGAAGAAATGAGGTGTGTCCAAAAGAAGAGGATTCTCTTTTGAAGCCAGGCAATCCTATCCCTAGAGGTATCACTGGAAAGGCTGCACAATGCCAAATGAGAAACTGTTGTAGTCTGACTACAGACCTTGAAGTCAGGCTGCCTGAGCCCATATCACAGCTCTGCCACTTTCAACCTTGGGTATGCTACTGAACTTCTCTTTTGTAGAGGCATAAAGGAAATTATGAAATGAAGTTTTCACTCTTGCTGCCTTATTGCCAGGTTGTATGTTTTACAGAAATGCCAGGTTCCCTAACAAGCTAGAAATATTTAAATAGCTGGTCCAGATAGAAGAGGAAAGTTAGAAGAAAACTGCAGAGAGACTTAGTGTATGATGACAATGTATTTTCCTGATCATCAGACTCATATCCAGCATTTGTTTAAAACATCAACTCCAGATCCCATCCTATGGAATTACAATCTCCAGAGAAGAGCACTGAATGTTTGCATTGTTTTAAAAGTACCACAGGTGATTCTTATGATTAGGCAAGGGTGAGAAAAAAGTCATGAAAAAATCAGCTCCTTGAGAAAGCAATCATATTTTACTAATCTTCGTACTGTCAGTTTATATTTGGCACACAGAAGAGATGATTGACATATGTTTGTTGAATAAATGAATACTATCACATGCAACAATCTAAAGTTTTTAATAGTAAGAGAAATGATATATAGTTTACTATTCATATTATTATCTGCAATACAAAAGTACGTAGGCGGTGTCTACTTACACAATGGCATACTAGATACCCTGAAGAACATATCACTGAATAGACAAAAATCTTCAAGTAGCACCCAATCTCTCCCTTAAAAAGAAACCAACAAGACCTGGCATGGTAAGTTGAAAGCTGTGCATAGTAAGCCAGCAGGATATCATCCTGAGGACAAACGTCTCTAGTAACACTGTGATCAGGATACAAAGCTCGGGGCTAGCAGCAAGGTGGAAGAGGACAAGCAGGGACTTCCACGTTCAGTCTGAACCTTTCAAGGGAGAATAAGCTAGTATGGTTTTTACTAGATTTATTCTATGTATTTTATATTTTTGAAGCTTTTTTTAAAAAAATCCTTCTGTTTAGTAATGATACAGAAATCCAACTGCATTTTGTTTATTGGCCTTGTGTCCAGCAACACTCTTAAACTGTACTGCCAATTGTAATGATTTGCCTTTAGATTCTTGGAGTTTTCTATATAATTAGTCATATTATCATCAAATAGAATTTTATCTTTTCAATTGTTATATCTCCTATTTCTTTTTGTCTTACTACACTGAATTGGACATCTCATGCTATACTGAAAAGAAATTATGACAGCAGGTACTCTTGTCTTATTCTTAAGCAGAACGCTAAAACATTTTAACATTAACTAGGTTTTTATAGAAACACTTTTGTCAAATTAAAGCCCTTATTCTTAGTTTATTTTTACACTGAGGGATTTGCCCTGTAGAGTGGGTACGTGTTTCCTATTTATCTCCCCATGCTGGCCAGTTCCTGGGCTAAAAGCTGGCTTCCCTTCTTGACTTGCCTCTCTGGCTTTCCTCCTTCACCTATTTTTGACCTGTATTTTCATTACATTTGCCTACTTACCAATGCATTTAAGAAGCATTTTTGAAATATACTATCCAACATTATTAATTATTTTCAATGGAAGAATCAATCTGGGGGCCTAGTCTGCCATACTTCTGTAATCAGAAGTCTGAGTAGACCCTAGGAATTCTTTCACATATATGAGGACTTCCTTTTTCAGCTGTGAACTGGATGAAATGTAGCCAAAACGAAAACATAATTAACATTATATGCTTTTCCTGGGAATTAATCTCTAATAGAAAAGAGTTTTGGAAAAGATTCAAATGGTTAATAAAATCTGGAAGTGTCTTAGTGCCAATTATAAGAACAAAAAATATGCTTCAAATGATATTAGGAAAGTCACCTTTGACCTCTTTTTCTCATTCCTTCTACAAGACAAAAATGCTAAATTTTAAAGATGATGTAATTCACTGGCTGAATTGTATTCAGGAAAAAATAAGACTTGTATTTCAGAGACTTGCCAAGGTCAACATTTTGAACCCATGGCAAAATACCCCAAACAGTAGTGCTCTGACTACCCTATTACTATATACTCACTTCTAGAGCCACCATTAGGTTGGCTTCTAATATCTGCTCAGCAACACAGTGGCTTAATTCAAATTCTTGCTTCTAGAGCCTAGAAACTCCAGAAGTTTTAACTAAAATGACATCAGGATATTTATGCTGTTCACTGGCAATACAAAAATGAATAAACTCTCTTTAAGAGCTCACAAGTGATTATGATACAATGAACTACGAAAGTATAGACAAGTTTGAGTGGGGAAGTAGAGAGAAGGAGGAGGTATTCAGGAGTGCTTCCCAGAAGATATATTATGGCGATTCTGGATAAACATTAATAGCAGAATTTAGATGAGAAAGAGGCAAACTGAGCTCCTAACTCTTAACTGCATCACACCAGTGCCCTAGGGCAGAAAGAGAAACCCGAGGCTGCTGATGAAAAGCACAACCGAATCCCCAAGCTTGTACCAAAATAAAGTAACTAGAAGAGAACACCAAGCAATAATACAGGCAAATGATTGGTAATACTTTAATGTAATTACTATCTTCACTTTCCTAAATAAAGTGACTGCTTTTTCCATACCACACTCAAGAATTTAATAACTATTTGTTGAAGTAAATTTCACCTTTAAAAATTAAATGTAATTAAAGGTGCCACATAAAATGTATGAAAAATATTTCTTAAATATTTTAAACAAGAAAAATGTTAACATTAGATTAGACTGAATAATTTCAATGAGATTTAACACTCCATACATGTATATTTAGTCCAATATACATAGTTATGTGCTGTATAATAACATTATGGTCAGCAACAGACCACATATACAATGGTAGTCCCATAATATAATGGAGCTGAAAAATTCCTATCGCCTAGTGATATCACATCGTAGCATCATAGCTCAACATATCACTCACATGTTTGTGGTGATACTTGTGTAAACAAACCTACTGTGCTGCCAATCATATAATAGTATAGTGCATATAGTTTTGTTTAATATGTAATACTTGGTCATTATAATAAATGACTATCTTACTGGTTTATGTATTTACTATACCTTTTATCATTATTTTAGAGTGTACTCCTTCTACTTATTAAGAAAAAAAAAAAAACACTAACTGTGAAATAGCCTCAGGCAGGTCCTTCAGGAGGTATTCCTGAAGAAGGTGTTGTGACTATAGGAGAAGACACCTCCAGGGGTGTTATTGCTCCTGAAGATCTTCCAGTGGGACAAGATGTGGAGGTGGAAGACAGTCATATTGATAATCCCGACCCTGTATAGACCTAGGCTAATGTGTATATTTGTGTCTTAATTTTAAACAAAAAAGTTTAAAAAGAAAAAAAAAAAAAAAATTAAAGAGAGAAAAGCATATAGAATACAGAGAAAAAAATTTGTACAGCTGGACAATGTATTTGTGTTTTAAGCTAAGTGTTATTACAAGAGTCAAAAAGTTTGAAAATTTTAAAAAATTCATAGTCAAAAAAGTTTAAAGTTCATAAAGTTAGAGCAAGCTAAGAATAATTTATTCTTGAAGAAAGAAAAATTTGCTCTGTAAATTTAGTGTGGTCTAGGTTTATAATGTGTATAAAGTCTACAAGAGTTTACGATAATGTTCCAGGCCTTCATATTCACTCACCACTCATCCAGAGCAACTTCAAGTGCTGCAAACTCCAGTCATGGCAAGTACCCTATGCGTATCTATGTTTATCTATGTTTATGTTTTATACTGCATTCTGAACAGGACCTTTTCAATGTTTAGATATGCTTAGCCACACAAATACCATTGTGTTACAATTGTCTACAGTATCTGATACAGTAACAGGCCATACAGGTTTGTAGTCTAGCAGCAACAGCCTATGCCATATAGCCTGTGTGTGTGGCAGGCTATACCATCCAGGTTTGTGTAAGCACAGGCTATGATGTTTGTACAATGATTAAATTGCCTAACAATGCATTTCTCAGAGCATATTTTCGTCGTGGTGCATGACAGTATAATGTAAATGTGCATTCAAAAGTTGTGTGATAAATGTGAAATACAGAATTTTCAACTTCTAAACAACAGGGAACTATTAATTGATATAACTTGAAACATCTCATTTAAGACATCTTTCAGGTGAAAGTACACTATGCATTTTATGGTGTCACCTACTGGCAAAGTGTAGAAATGCAGCCACCTATAGCTAAGATGGCCTCATGGAAAGCTGGCAGTGGGGCGATGAGTGTAAGAATCAATTCTTTTTCTTTATTTCTTCCCAGTCTGTCTATCCCACCCTTCCTTAGACTCAAAGATTACTGTAATTTTTCTATTTTAAAATAAGTAGTATAAACTCTTCCTCAGATACAAGAGCTAAATACATTTTTATCTCTAAGTTTTAAGGTTGAGAGAGACGAGGAGGATAAAGAGGCCAGAGTGAGAGATGGACAGGAGTTAGAGCATAGACAGTTTTGTGTATTATATTGAGGTTCCTGGAGTTTTATCCTGTACCAAATATGGAATCACTGAAAATTTTAATTATGGGAGTAACATTTGCTGTTTCAGAAAAATCACTCTGGCAGCAATGAGGACGATAGGATAGGGCAACTTAAGACTGGAGGCAGAATAGACAACTCGGTGGCATATGAAAAGGTCCAGGCAACAAGGGATGAAAGTCTGAAACAGTAATAGGAAGAGATGAGAAGAAAGAACATAAAATATGTGAAGTAAGAAAAAGTGACAGATCTTACTGAGTGAATGCATTTAGGATATGCCCCAGATTCTTGTTTGGGAGCTGGAGAGAGACAGGCTTCATCACTTCAGGAGGAGAAGCAGTTTTGCAGAGAAAGATGAAAATTTAGTTTAGGACATATGAGTTGCCTGTGAGGCACCATCTTAAAGATAGCTGAGGATATGTTTCTGAAACTCAGGAAAGAGGTTCAAATTTCACTGAAATATAGATTTAGAAGAATTTGCATATATATAGTAGAAGAGGTCAGTGGAAAATAAGAGAATGACCTCTCAGAAGTTATAGGAAAAAAGAGTTTCAGTAGGAAATGACTAAATTTGGAGACTCAAAAGAGACCACAGACTATGACAATTAGAAGATCACAAGTGACCACTGGCAGAATAGCTTCAGTAGAGGGAAAAAGTGAAGGAGTATAAATCAGTCAAGTACAGACAATCAAATAAATATTGACTGTCTATTCTGGCAAAAATTGTGCTAGGGCTAGGGAATATTAGTGAAGAAAACCAATAAACCCTCACTGAGTTTACTGTCTATTGAGAAATATACATTAAATAATTACAAAGAGGGAATCAGAAAAATGGGAAGTATTTTCTTTAAGAATTTGAGCTGTAAATGGAAGGAGAAGGAACTGGAAGAAACAGAGAAGACAGTTTGTTGTTTTTTTCTTATAAGCTTATAGACTGTGGCTAAAGTACTAGTAAAGGGAAAGGTTGAAATTACAAGATAAAATGAATAACTAGTGAAGCAATGTCCGAATGGGTTATCCACTTTCCCACCCACCATGTCTAGTTAACTCCTTCAAGTTCATCCTTCAAAATTAGGCTTAACTGTAACACCCATCCAGATAAGCATTCTTGACACCCTTATCCCTGGCTCCCACAAACCAGGTCAATTGCCCTTTCCTCTGTATACCTTCTATTAATATCTATTATGATATGTATAAGGTATATGTTTTTAGTTTTTAATAATTTTACTTTCTTATTTATAGAACAAACCTATACCTACTACAGAACAAAAATAAATAAACAAATCACCACAAAAAAGAGAACAAAAATTGCTCAAGTGGACTATTCAGACACCGAACTGAAGACATTCACTATTTAGATACTCACTTCCTCAAGACCTTCTCTAGAAGATACTTGTTCATTATAACCACATGGGATATCCAAAATAAACGGCTGCTAAGTTGAAGAAGTCTATTCCCTCACCCTGCATGCCTCTAAAATAAATATCCTTCTACCCTGTTGACCACAACCAGAAATTCCTCCAAAAGGAATGTAATTACAACAAACCATATTGGATAGAACATACACATTTATCTCTGCTCTTTCACAAAACTTCACTAAAATGACAAAAAAGCAAAAAACAAAAAAGTTTCCATCTATGAAGAAAAAGAGAATGAGAGAGGAAACAACAGCTGATGAGAGTAGAGGCATTTCATGAAAGTACAAAAAAATGAAAACAGATGGTTGAGTCATAACTAACTACCCAGAATACAAAAGCTAAAACCTAAGTAACCGCTAAGAGGAACATCAGTAAGAAGTAACCTCAGAAATTAATCAGAAATTGAAGGCAGTACTGAAGCCTATGTAAAGATGGGGTTGAAAACAGAAAAGCTAGTTGACAGTCTCCATAAGGAACATTTATACCCCCATTCTCTCTCTATTCTGAGCAGTTAGGCTAGCGCTTCTCTCCCACCTCAGCATGGGAAGCAGGATTGTTCTAAAGAAACTAAGAGAGGCTCCAGACGCAGGGGCAGCAGGACTAAAAGGAATTGAGTAAGTCTACATACGGAACCAGGAGACTCAGCATCAACCTGGACCTATCTCAAATCCCAGAATATTGCTAGCCAGATTTACAGCTTTCAGAGATTAAAAGATTCCTCTGTGGAAATTTTTGGGAAAGTTCCAAAGAAAAGATTTAAAGTTACTGACATTTGGAGAGTAAGTCCCCAACAAAAGAGCCAACTGGGCAGCATGCTATAAATAAGCCCACTATATAGAGCTACTAATCAGCTCTATAGGGCCTCACTCTTAAATATGAAAGGACAGTTCAGAATCACCACACATTGTGGGAACACCTCTACCACGAAAGAGGGCAAAAGAAAGAAAGTAAAAAACAGAAAAGCATCCAATTTAGATAAAACAAAGACCATTCAGGAAGCAGATAACAATATTTTTACATTAAATATAATAAATAATCTTAGAGAAATAAATGAAACATGACATAAAATCATATACAATCAAATGTGAGACTAACATAAAAATATTTGCTTACCATTTACTTTTTCTGAGAAAGCTACTTGAGCAAAACAAGGGGTTTAACAATTAAAAGTAAAGTCATAAGAGCCAGGAAAGAGGCAGAGACTGTTTCACAAGGTGAGGATGAAGGTTCATGGTTGTCACTCTGACACAGGCCCAGCAAGCAAAAGCAAAGACTGAATAAAGACGACAGGGGACTCTCCAGAAGGAATATCTTCAAGGGCAAAAAACTGCAGATGACTGTAGTATTTGACTTTAACAAAATATATCTATATTGCCTTACCAAAAAATTTTTTTAAATTAAATATATGATGTTTCAATAGAAATGGCCCCCAATATATTATCTGGAAGTTCAGAAGATGTCACTTATTTTGTCTCTAAGTTATTTTCAAAATCCTCTTCCAAATTTACTTCTTTGTAATGGATATCCATATGAGAAAATAGAATGCAATTCAGAATAAAACCCTGAAAAAAATCCTTCTTAGAATCTTAGAATGGAATGAAGTTTCATAGAACAAGATATAGTCATTAACAGAATGGATGACAGGGTCAGAACTGACTGTGTTCAGATCCCTACTCTGCTACTAATATAACTTAGGGCAAGTTACTTGATCCCTATGTTTTAGTTTCTTCACCTCTAAATTAGGGATAGTAATAGTACCTATCAAGTCAGGTTGTTGTAATGATCAAAGGATAATCTGAGTAAAGAACTTAGCACAATGTCTGACATATAACAAGTGTTCAATAAATATCAGCTATTTTTATTATGTTTATTTATGTTACAGGATACCAACCAAATTGACAATGATCCACCATGATTGCTAGCAAATACAATCCACTTCTGCCCCCAAAACTTACTCACCACTTATTACACCAATATTATAAATGGGGGTCTATCAGATTTTTAAAAATCTCTTACCTCTAATATCATATAAAAACAAATCCCAGCTGAACCAAAGACTTGCACATAAGAAAATGAAAAATAACAGAAAATAGAATAGGGATTTCATATCTTTCTTAATTTTCTTACTCATTCTTGATATCAGTTTCCTTTACGGCTAAATACATATACAGAAATTATCTGTTTGCTCATTTCCAGTCCTCAAAAATCTATTTCATCAGATAAAAATAAATGCTAACTCTCTTCTCTAATCAATTTAGTATGGACATGACTTTTGACTTTGGCAAAAACTCAGAATCACAGGCAGAAATTTAGGAAGTAAGGTCATATGATCGTAATTTATTCATCCAGATTTTGTTTCTTCTCCCCACCGTTTGGTCTGATGCTTGGTCATTTCAATATCTCTTATTTCTACCCAATTCTATAAAGTTTTAAAGATAGATTAATAACATATTTGTAATATATCAAAAGTCATTACCTTGGGTTTGGTATTTCTCCAAGAATCTCATCTAATTTGTCAATGAAATTAATAAAATTAGACAATCCCTTTACATGTGTCCTTAAAGGATCTGATGGTGGTGGTGCATAACCTTTCCCTCCAAGCTCTATTGTCCTAATAAATGACGTGGCCACCTATGAATTAAAACAAATGGGTAAGTTATGTCCAGTGATTTATTAAATTAAAACTGTAATTTACTTCATAAAGCTAAGTAAATCTATATAATTCTGGGTATACAGTTAAAAGGGAAGCACACTTTATGGCTCATGACACACGTTCAGTCAGAAGCAAATAACCAAAGAAACAAATGCCATGCAGAATTCATGCTATCAAGTGTGGTAGCAATGACACCCAGCTGCAGATCGAGACAGAGGAGCTGAGTTAGAGGACAAATTAAGAGCTAAAGTATATTAATTAGAATGTATTATTGACTATAAATAACTCATTTATGAATATATTCTAATATAGTTGACTACTAGCTTTGAAACTGTTATATGGAACAAGGGAATTTTTACTGTCAACTGATCTGTTGTGTTAAACAGATGAATTGGTTGGGCAATTTAACACTTCCAAACCTCAGCCTCTCTATTTGTAAAATAAAAATATAGATTAGATAATCACTAAGTTCCATCCAGCTTTCCCATCCTGGGATCATGTATAGTTCAAAAGGCTTGTCCTTACAATGATAAAAATACATATGTGATAGCTGTACATAAGAGTGTTTCAATCAAAGATGAAATGTTCCAAGGTACATTTTAAGAAAGACAAATCCTGTGAAATGTCAGTAATTTAGGGGAAAGTTCCACGGTCAAATAAATTAGGAAACAACACATTAAATAACAAGCTTAATTTGCTACAAGCAGATTTCTTTATGGCAGGACTTCTCAGAGCTCTTATATACAATCATGGATTATGTATAATGAATAAGGGTATATACTACTTCTAAACATTTTGCCCTTGGAAACATTTATTCAAAGAACATTTAACAGAAACGTTTTGACATTGGAAACATTTATTCACAGAGAATTTATCAGGGCCAGCACTATACAGAACATATGTAAGGAAACACTGCTTTAGAGAAATTCTCCTTTACCAAACTTGAAGGATATGGTAAAAAATTAAAATACCACGGATTTTCAAATACAGAGGTAGAACATAAGTTAACCACTTAAAAGCTGTTTCATCCTAGTTACAAGCATATTAGGATACATGGATCCACTGTGCAAGGAGTCTTAATTTTGAACATGTCACACATTCATACCAAAAAGATAGACATTTGTTTCTCTCGAGCAGCATGTTTCAAATCAGTGAAGGCTTCTCTTCCTAGTCCTCTATCAGGAATATTGAGAATATGAGCCACAGCCAGGTCATTCTTTGAATTTACTAGCAGGTTTAAATATGAAAAGATAATTTTCCTTGCTAGCAGCTGCACCTGTGCAATAAAATATTCAGTTAATTTCTTTATTGCAATTCTTCTAAATCCATAATCTTTTTCATATGCAGTAAATATGTATATAATCATTCAATCACAATACCTCACTTAACTCTTTAGAAAAAGAGAACTGCCATATAAAAACAAGTTGGACAATCAGTAAACTCCATCTCTCCCCAAATTCTTGACTAACTACCAAATTTGGCAGGCAGAGGGGAGACCTACAAAAATGCAGCTAAAAAAAAGCAGCAAAGGAAGACACAAGAACAGATATCAGCAATTGCATACCAACATAGAATGGAGACAGAGTATTAAGTTGGAATTCAGGCAAGTCAGTTGCCCACTAGCACAAAAACACAATATTTCTCAGAAGAACATAAAGGAATCCAGAGTTGTTATAAAATATAACCTATAATATCCAGTTTTCATCCAAAAATCAATAAATGAAGAAAAAAGGTGTGACCCCCTACTCCGGGTAAAAAGTAGTCAATAGAAATTGCCACCAAGAAGACCTAGATGCCGAGTTTAGCAGAAAAACATCAAGGCAGTTATTATGAATTATGTTCAAGATATTAAAAGGAAATATGTTCAATGAATTAAAAGAATATCTGTTATCAACAAATTAACAGAGGGAATGTCAACAGAAAAGTGGACAAAATAAATTCTGGAAATGAAAAGTACAATAAATAAAACAGAATTTGCTTGATGGGTTCAACAGCAACTTGGAGAGAGTAGAAGAAAGTACTGGTGAACTTATAGACAAACCAATAGCTATTACCAAATCTGAAAAACGAAAGAGAATAGCAACAAAAAAAGAAGAAAGAACCAAAGGGACGTATGAGACAATTTAAGAAGTCAAACATACATGTAATTGGAATCCCTGAAGAGAAGTGAAAAGGGTAGAAAAAATATATGAAGAAATTTTGTCTGAAAGCATCCCAAATTTAGTAGAAAACATTAATTTATAGATCCAATAAGCTATATAAGTAGGAAAACCAAACAAAATGTATACAAACTCTGACAGCCAAAAGTAAGAAAAAATCTTGAGTGCAGCCAGCACAAAATGACACATTACCTAGAGAGGAACAATAATAAGGTTAACAAATCATCCAGAATTATGTAGGCCAGATGATATTGGAACAGTGTATTAAACATGCTGAGAAGCAATCTAAATTACTATACGATTACAATAATTAAAACAGAGTAGTATTTACAAAAGAACACTCAGCTCAATGGAACAGAATAGGGTGCAGAAATAGACCAACACAAATAGAGCAATCTGATTTTTCACAAATGTGCAAAAGGAGCAATGAAGAAAAGACAGTCTTTTCAATAATTGGTGTTGGAGCAATTGGTCATCCATATGCAAAACACATGAACTTCAACTTAAACTTCACACCTTTTATAAAAGTAAACTCAAAGTGGATCATAAGTCTATAAATGTACAATATAAACTATTAAACTTTTAAAAGACAATGTAATAGAAATTATTCATGACCTGGAATAAGGCAGAGTTCTTACGTAAGACACCAGAAGCACAATCAGAAAAGGGAAAAAAAAAAAAAAAAAAGAAAAATTGGATTTCATCAAAATCAAATTCCTTTTTTTTTTTTTTTTTTTTTTTGGAAACAGAATCTTGCTGTTAGTCTGGAATACAGTGGCACAATCAGGGCACACTGCAACTTCAACCTCCCAGGCTTAAGTGACCCTCCTGCTTCAGCCTCCCTAGTAGCTAGGATTACAGGCATGTGCTACCGCAAGCAGCTAAATGTTTTTATTTTTTGTAGAGACAAGGTCCCACTATGTTGCCCAGGTTGGTGTTCAACTCCTGGGCTCCAGTGATCCTTCCGCCTCGACCTCCCAAAGTGCTGGGAATACAGGCGTGAGCCACCATGAGCAGCTCAAAATTAAATTCCTTGCATGGAATTTTCTTCCTATTTTTGCCTTCTCAACTACTTCCATCCCACCTTCTGCTCTAGAACCCTGTTTGTTTCTAATTCTTAAATGTTGTTCCCAAACTGTCCACTTGAAATCATCTTCTTGCCTACTCCTTCAGATAACAGACTCACAAACTCTAAACTCGATTCCTACCCAAGACACACGAAATTCAAAAATCCTTCAGTAATTTCAGTCACAACTAATGTCCCAGGAATTTATCTGCAAATGCTAAGAAAATATTTCCCTTATTAAAACTAAAATTTCATCATATTCAGTCTAATCACATTTTAAATTTTTGAAGCATCAAAGAAACTAAAAAAGGCAGTAATAAAAAATTACAAATCCTTAGCAAGTCTCTTAAATAATTATTAAGCATATTCATCTTAAAAGAAATTCAAAAGATAATATATTTTGACTATTTAAATTTCCATGTAAAAAACGATTCTTGAAACGTAGGAGGCAGTCAGGGTCAATTTAAAAGAAAAACTTCACTGGACAGGAAAGCGTTGCTTTAAATATGGACTTGAGATAGAATTGAAGCAAAATTAACTACAAGAAAACAAAGTTTAAAGATTAACCATGAGAAAGATTTTTCCTTGCATATTAAATATACTAGTTCAACGTTACCATTTCAGAGATGCTCCCTGATTCCCCAGTCTAAAGTAGACATTCATGTATTCTCTTTCCAGCCATCCTGTGATAACTCTGCATACCACCCTATTATAATTCTCTGCATAGGTGTTAACACTTCCTGATACTTTCCTTTTTAATATTTTTTTATGGAGACAATATTTCACTCTGTTTTCCAGGCTAATCTTGAACTCCTGTGCTCAAGTGATCCTCCTGCCTTGACCTCCCAAAGTGCTGGGATTACAGGCACGAGCCACTGTGCCTAGCCACTTTCTGGTAACGTTTCTTAATCCTCCTATTACTTTATGAGTTCCATGAGAGCAAATCATGTGTCCTTAGATGCTAACGGAATGACTCGCATTATAGTAGGTAACTAATCTATTTTTGTTCTCAATGAGTTTTCATTTAATGAAACTCAATAGGTTCTCAATGAGTTTTCAGTGATGAAAGAAAAATCAATATATAAATTTGTCCTTTTAAAAATTTCAAAATTAAAAATCTATTAAGAAAAACTTACCTGAGGCTGGGTGTGTTGGCTCACACCTGTAATCCCACCACAGGGACGCCAAGGCAGGTGGACCACTTGAGGCCAAGAGTTCAAGACCCGCCTGGCCAACACAGCGAAACCCTGTCTCTACTAAAAATACAAAATATTAGCTGGACGTGGTGGCACACACCTGTAATCCCAGCTACTTGGGAGGCTGTGGCACAAGAATCACTTGAACCTGGGAGGTGGAGGTTGCAGTGAGCCAAGATAGTGCTACTGCACTCCAGTCTGGGTGACAGAATGAGACTGCTTCCAAAGGGGGAAAAAAAAAAAAAACTTACCTGGGATAAAATAAATGCTTATATTTCTTATTACGGTGCCTTACAAAGAAAGGTATTCTAAGGCACAACCAAATAAAAATAAGCTTTAAAGTTTCTCCTAAAATTTTATAGAATAAGGTATAATACAGTTTTCTGATTATATTTCTTTCTTTTTTAAATTTATTTTTATTTTTTTTAATTTTGAGACGGTGTTTTGCTCTTGTTGCCCAGGCTGGAATGCAATGACACGATCTCGGCTCACCGCAACCTCAGCCTCCCAAGTTCAAGTGATTCTCCTGCCTCAGCCTCCCAAATAGCTGGGATTACAGGCATGTGCCACCACACCTGGCTAATTTTGTACTTTTAGTAGAGACAGGGTTTCTCCATGTTGGTCAGGCTGGTCTCGAACTCCCAACCTCAGGTGATCTGCCTGCCTTAGCCTCCCAAAATGCTGGGATTATAGGCACGAGCCACTGTGACCAGCCTCTGCTCATATTTCAAATGTCCTTTCATCTTTGTTTTCACAGTAAATCACAATACTTCTATTATACAAGTCTATAATATGAGTTTCCATTTTAACTTCACAGTGCAATAGTCTGTCTAAAACACAATTCTTTTTATTCCTTTGACATTTGGGAAGAATAACACAATTTACCAAAAATCAAAGCAGAGAAAAAGTGATATTCACACTGTAATCAGAAACTTTCCCTAAATTTAACTTAATGCAATCTCTATGTCACTGTGCTTCTGCTGTTCAAAAATAACAAGAACTTAACAAATATGTATATACCTGATCCTAATTGGGTACAAAACCAGGGCTTAAGCTCTCACATCTACAAGTTGCTCCTTAAGGTTAGCAAATTTTGTCCTTCTGATCTGTGATGTTAGGCAAACTTAAGGGAAAAACATCTTGGAGTCCTCACAGTTAGAGTGTTTCGTTTAACTCATGGCTGCAATTGGAAATCTATCCCTATCATTATGGTCAGATAACATGGTTGTTATGGTTTCCTTGCTCTTGTATTTACAAGTGAGTTTTAAAGAGGCTCCCTGGAAAAGCAGTCCACATAAGTACAGTTATGATGTCCAAGAGCAAGGGCCTAAATTGAAAAAATCCACAAGATTGAAGCCTTTACCAAGACACCAAAAATAAGGATACTGTTCTGTTTATTTGTTTAATAAACTGATTCTATCCATACCACAAAGTATTTGCAATGTTTGTTTAGAAGTTGGTCAATTTTATTTAAGCTTTCTGACAATTCCAAGTTTCTTTTCCTATCTCTTCTTACTGAGAGAAAGGCAGATATTCAACCTCAGTTTGAAGAAAGTCAGTTCTTCTAAGTTGAGAAGATTAACAATTTACACAGGGTCTTTTTTTAACTTTTGTTTGCCAATGCATAACTGGTTATATATACTGACAAAAAAAAAAAAAAGTTGGACAAAAACTAAGATATTCAGATTTTTTTTTAAACTGATGGTTTTCTTTTTTTTGGACTTTATTCTATTATTCCCTTCATTACTTCAGAATTTTAAAAGCAATGGTTTAGTACCTTAGGAAAAATAAAATGAAGTAAAATAAAATAAGGAAACAAAAATATTGTTTCTCAAATTCAATCCATTCACCTACTTGAAGACTCTGGTGTTCTATTAGTAAACACATTTGATGGTCAAAATATATCTTTGCAAGACTGCAGCCCAAAAATTCACATTAAGATTTTAATTAGAAATACATTGGCTTTTGGCTGGATGCGGTGGCTCACGCCTGTCATCTCAGCCTTTGGGAGGCCGAGGTGGGTGGACCATGAGGTCAGGAGTTCAAGACCAGCCTGGCCAACATGGTGAAACCCCATCTGTACTAAAAATACAAAATTAGCTGGGCGTGGTGGCACGTGCCTGTAATCCCAGCTATTCAGGAGACTAAGGCAGGAGAATTGCTTGAACCCAGGACGTGGAGGTTGCAGTGAACTGAGATCGCGCCACTGCACTCCAGGCTGGGCAATGGAGTGATGCTCTGTCTCGGAGGGGAAAAAAGAAATACATTGACTTCCAAAAAGACCTTGTAAAAAGAAAAATTAGAAACTGCAAGTAACAGAAGCATGGCTAGGAAGATGGCTGACAATTTAATACTTCTCAGAAAATCAAATCCATTAGTTGAACTAGTAGATAAAATTCTATTAGAAAATACAATCCAAGAAAGCAAAAGAGAGAAATTAGAGAATTAACACAATGAAACTATCAGTGTTGTTTAAATCAGGAAACTACATGCTTGTAATCTTTAGTCACAGATATCCCTTTAAACTTTATAAGTTGAAGTTCCAAAAGTTTCTTTTCATACATACAAATTAGTTCATTCCTCTTTAAAAATACAGATATAACAACTATAATTTCCTCCCTATAGCACATACAGGATAGATCTTTAGCATATACAAGAGATCTTTAAGTGATCTACCCTCTTGATATACGAATGCACCACTTAAGTGCCGCTGAGAAAAGATCAGGCAATTTGGCAATCACTTTGTCAAGATTTGGGCATTGAGGGAAAAGAGAGGAAATGTAAGTGAAAAGTTAATTTCAAGCAAGAGAAATCTAAAAGGAAATAGGTCTGGGCAGGTGGGCTGGGATATTTTCTTGTACCAGAAAAGAGGAAAATGCTCGAAAAGTCTACTAGAGCATATAAAAAAGACAGAAAAACCTGCTCGAAGCAGCTTCCTCTATTTTAGCATCAAAGATTAATGTGTAACTCATTTTACACTGAATAAATTCATGAATCCATATAATAGATACACAAAAGGGAGTACCATAAAAGAATAAATATCTAATTTACTTATATTATATATAACTATTACACTAACCCCTAAATTGGTAGAGAATTAAGGAGTTACCCTGAGATTTTTAGAGAAGGGTACTTCATCTCATTTGATAAGATAAAGTTTTACTGAGAAATGGCAATTAATTAATGTAAAGACATAACAGAATTAGAAGCTCACTATTCTATAGACACTATAGAAATAACTGATTCAAGCAGGGATCATCAATGCTTAAAACCATTAGATAAAAGGTTACTGGGAAACAGGATATTTATACAGTGCCAAAGTGTCACCTCACAGATCTTTGCTGACAGCAAAGGGAAAACTACATCTTTATACTGGAGAGACCTGGAAATTTAGGATAACCTGAGTTTGCTCCCCAATACGACAAAAAATGAAATACTCTGCATCAGTTAAGAAGTATTTCTTAGGAAATGCTAAACCAAAATATAAGCAAGATTTTAGATGTCACTTCCAGTTTATTGGAAATACAGCAAATAGAGAAACAAGTTAAATAATACCACAAGGAATTAATCAGAAATTTTTTTTAAAAAAAGATTACGGGAATTCTTCTAGAGTAAAAGAGTCTAAGGAGACATAAAACCATTTTGGGGACAAATGGAGAAATTTAAATATGGAAGTTAGTAAATGATATTTGAAAATACTTGTTAAAGTTTTCTTATTTATTATAATTATATTGCAGTTATGTCATTATTTTTAGGAAATGTATGCTAAGGAATTTTATGGATCCACATGTCAGCAACTTACTTTCAAATATGACAGAAAAAATATCAGATGCACATATAAAACACTTCATTAAATCTAGGAAGGAGACATACAGGTATTTGAGGGCACTGCTAAAATACATATTTTATGTGCAATCTATTTAACATGGGACACATAGAAGAATCTACCTCAGCAATGTTTGTCAAAAAATGAAGGCGATTCACCAAATGTTTTAACTTATTGGAGCAGGTGATTTTGGAAGTAAATGTATTCTAGACCTTTTATATATCGTATTTCTAAAATATGTTGGCTGGGCACAGTGGCTCATGCCTATAATCCCAGCACTTTAAGAGACAGAGGCAGGCAGATCACCTGAGGTCAGGGGTTCAAAGTCAGCCTGGCCAACATGGTAAAACCTGGTCTCTACTAAAAATACAAAAATCAGCCAGGCGTGGTGGCACACGCTTGTAATCCTAGCTACTTGGGAGGCTGAGGTGGAAGGATCGCTTGAACTCAGGAGGCAGAGGTTTCAGTGAGCGGAGATCATGCCACTGCACTTCAGCCTGGGCAACACAGTGAGCCTCTGCCTCAAAAAAGTAATAATAATCAAAATAAATAAAATAAAAATAACTAAAATATGTTGAATATAATTTTACTTTTTTCAATACTCTTAAATTCTCATCTTGTCAATGTGATTTTATTAATTACAGAAACTTTGCCAGGAGTTAAACCCTGTGAAATATTTAAGAAGGTTTATTCTCAGCCAAATATGAGTGATCATGGTGTTACCGGCAGTCCTTGTTCTTAGAGCTCCCAAGATGGTGGTGGGTGCTTCCAAGGTGGCGACAAGCCTCTTGTTTTCTGATCTGGGGTTCTTGGCCTCACAGATTCCAAGGAATGGAATCTTGGGCCACGCAGTGAGTGTTATAGCTCTATTAGAAGCCATGGGTCACGGAAGAGAACCGTGGAACCCTGTGACTAGTGTTCAGCTCAATCGGATTGAACCTGGGTACTTAGCCATGCAGGAACAATGGCAAGCCTTTAGCCCAATCGGTGCCTCGCTAGATCAGGAGCACAGTGGACATCCTGCCAGATCCGGAGAGGTGGAAGTCAGCAGCAGGTCTGCAACAGTGGTGAACAGCAGTTGTGGATGGCGAGCAAAAGCTCAGCTCGAGCCATAACAAACATGGACCACAAGAGTGTGCAGTTGCAAGATTTAACAGAGTGAATACAGAGCTCCCATAAAATGGGAGGGGACCCAAAGGGGTTGCCGTTCCCTGCTCGAATGCCTGGGTTTATATTCCCATCTTGGTCCCTCCCGCTGTGCTCTCAGGCTATAGATGATTGGCTATTTCTTTACCTCCTGTTTTAGCCTAATTAGCATTTTAGTGAGCTCTCTTTACTACCTGATTGGTCGAGTGTGAGCTAAGTTGCAAACCACGTGTTTAAAGGTCGATGTGGTCACCTTCCCAGCTGGGCTTAGGAATTCTTAGTCGGCCTAGGAAATCCAGCTAGTCCTGTCTCTCAGTGGTCCGAGGTGCAGTCTCAAGAGATCTTGAGAACATGTGCCCAAGGTGGTTGGGTTATAGCTTGATTATATATGTTTTTTTGTTTTTCGTTTTTATTTTTGAGATGGAGTCTTGCTCTGTCCCCCAGGCTGGAGTGCAGTGGTGCGATCTCAGCTCACTGTAACCTCCACCTCCCTGGTGCAAGCAATTCCCCTGCCTCAGCCTCCTGAGTAGCTGGGGTAATATATGTTTTAGAGAGACATAAGACATCAATCGGTACATGTGAGGTAAACATTGGTTCAGCCTGGAAAGGTGGGACAGCTTGAAATGGGCTTACAGGTCATAGGTAGATTCAAAGATTTTCTGGTTGGCAAGCAATTGGTTGAAAGAATTATTATCTAAAGACCTGGAATCAGTAGAAAGGAGTCTCTGGTTTAAGATATGGGATTGTGAAGACCAAGGTTCTTATTATGTAGATGAAGTCTCATAGATGGCCACCCTTAGAAACAACAGATGGCAAATGCTTCCTATTTAGACCTTTAAAAGGTGCTAGACTCTCAGTTATCTCTTCAGGATTTGGAGGGCCTGGAAGAGGAAAGATTTAGTTACATTAATAAAGATCCTTTACAAACGCAAATTTTCCTCCACAAAAGACAGCTTTGTAGGACCATTTCAAAATATGGCAAAGAAATGTATTTTGGGGTAAAATATTTTTATTTCCTTCTCTATCTGTCATGTGATATTATGCCAGAGTCAGGTTGGAAAGTAAACCACATTATAGACGGTTAAATAAAACCCAACTGATGAGATGTTACAGTTTAGAAGGTATACTCCCCAGGCCCCTTAAATAGGAATTTGGGCAAGAGAGAAAAAAGGTCATAGTTTTGTCCCCATTTTCATAAGTACTACTACTATGGTTAGTGTGGTTACCACATATGATTAGGTACCCAGCATAGTGTTCAGCTGAAGGTAAATTATATTAAACCAAACTTGTATGTGGCACTACTTTTTGGTGGTTTATACAACAAACCCTATCATCCAAACTCCTGATATATGAGTTGTACTACAGCAAAGGGTATACACCAGATTTTTCAGTTGAGCACATTCTCCCAAGGATCAATGATCTAAAAGAGTAAATGTGAAGTTTATCAGAGATTCAAAGAACTTTGACAAACTGGACCTTCAATTACTTTCCTGATACTTTGAATGATACCTATTTTTACTCAATGCCTGTTACCTTGGCCCCAAATCATAAAGACTCTTTTTTCACATTCTCACCAGCCTCCAATGTATTATGCTTTGTGAATACAGTTTTAAACAAATTAAAGATTTGTTAAAAAAATTTTTACAAAGCATTAGTAACTTTAAGGTACCACCAAATTCAGTGATTTGAAAGGGATTATAGTCTGCTTGAACTTACTCACAGTTTATCAGTACCTTTTCATTATCCTGGTTGTATTTACTCGTTGGTGATGTTGGTATAGAAAGATCAGTTTCATCACCTACTGCATACTGTTTGCCAGACAGAAAATCCAGTAGTTGACTCTGTAGAAAATATAGGGTATTACTAATAAAATGCTGACTATAAAAATTACTTCACATAAAGCTCTACTCAGTGTCATTGACATTTCAGTCCAGAGTATTACCTGACAATTGTTAGCAATCATTAAGTATACATATAATTAAACTTCATAATGTAACTGTCCATGGGTTCTTCCTGTCTGCTATACAAATAAAGATCACATAACTGCAGTAAAGAAAAAGTTTAGGGTCAGGTACCGTGGCTCACACCTGTAATCCTACCACTCTGTGAGGCCAAAGCAGGTGGATTGCTTGAGTCAAGGTGTTCAAGACCAGCCTGGGCAACATGATAAAACTCTGTCTCTGCAAAAAAAGCAAAAATTTAGCTGGGCATGATGGCGTGTGCCTGTAGTCCCAGCTGCTTGAGAGGTTGAGGTGGCAGGATTACTTGAGCCCGGGAAGGCTGCAGTGAGTTGTGACTGCACCACTGCCCTCCAACCTGGGTGCTAGAGTGAGACCCTGTATCAAAAAAAGAGTTTAATAGGCACAAGGCTGGCCATGCCACGTGGGAGATAGAGTTAGTATTCAAACCAATCTCATCCAAAGTTCATAGGTTAGGGGGTTTTCAAAGGCAGTTTGGAAGAAGGGATGGGGGTAGCTAGGCTTGCTGCTGATTGGTTTGGGCAGAGAGGAAATAGGGGATCAAAGCTGTTGTCCTTCATGCTGAATTGCTTCTGGGTTGGTCCAGGTGGAGCCATGGATGTCAGAAATGCAAAAAACCTGAAAAGATATCTCAAAAGGCCAACCTATCATAATGGTGTTATCTGCTTTTGTTTCAGCTAAGGAAAATATGTCTTATAACAAATATATCTATATCAAATTATGTACTTAATTATAGCCTCATGGATCTGCTTCTGTTTAACCCCTGTTTTTTCTTTTTTTCTTTTTTTTTACTGTTCTCCTACTTGGAAAATTACTAAGTACTTCATGATTTCTTTATCTAATATTTTTCTTTGTGCTTTAAGTATTTACTGTGCTTAATTTTCAAGAGACTAATTTTGGTCTGAATTGGTCTACCATGTTGGGAACTTTTTAATTGTCATGAAAATGATTTGTTTTTAATAAATATCAGATGACATTACTCTGAAGTATTTATTTCAGTGTTACGCAATTACAAAGGAAAAAGTCCACTTTTTTATACTTTCATGTTGTATTTGAAAAATAAATTTCTCTCATTTTTATCTGATAATTTTATAACCAGATAATAACTGTCACAGGAAAACAGTGAACAATTTGAATTGTCAGCTTATACAGGAGGAACTAGAACTAGCCCATAAAATTTACAAATGTTTAAACATACTACACAGTAAATAAATTCTTACCACATATGTAGAACATCAACAGATGAAATTTACAGTAACCCAGTAACTGCAACTACCAGCCTGCATCTCATCCCTTTTGTGATTAATTTCATCATTACATCTCTGCTGGAAACCTTAAAAGAAATGTGGGTGCTCCCAGGGAGAACTGGAACCTTGATCTGGAATACTTTCCACCCATCCTGCAGTTTGAGAGTAATCTTTACACCTGTCTCTTAAAACAGAAGATCCTAGATGGACTTAGACTATATTATGCCCTGCGTTTTTCAATGCAGTCTGAATTTTCGAACAGGGGCTGCCCTTTTTTATTCCACTCTAGCAACAAGCTTTCATCTGCATTCCTGAGAAGAGCCAGCACCTGCCCAACATCTGGGAAGAGGAGCAGGGAGGCAGCAGAGCAAGGGATGCAGTTGGAAATAGAGCATTCTTTGTTTTTTAGGAATAAAAAGGAAAGCTTTTTGATAAAGTAGGGGATGCAAATATTTACAAAAATAAAATCTAGCTCTGTATTTGGTAACCATGTGCCCACAAAAAAAAGGCATTTCTCTGACATGCCTGGACTTCAGAGGCTTGCTGCTGGTTTTATATTAAACTGAAGCTCCTTGGGTCCCTGGTTCCTTCTTCTCAGCTTGGACAGTGAGTTGGTGCCAGGTGGCTTCTTCAATGTTCTGAAGCAGGTGGCTTTCCTACTGTCTCAATTGCCGCATGGCAGCCGCCAGCTTCTTCAGGTTTCTTCTGGACTGTGATGGGAATCCCAGGCAATCCCAAGTTTAGAGACCAGCTCCATGTTCAGAGGGATTCTCCCTTCTGTTGCTCCTGGGTCAATAAGGCTGACACTGGTGGATCTTCCCCAGGAGCCAAGAGATCTGGCCTGGACAGCAGCAAGCTTCCTCTTTCCAAAAGTGGCTGTATAGTTGACCCCTGCCAGGTAGATCAGAAGGTCCAAAAAAGTGTGCAGGCATCGGGGACCCACTTGCAAGACCCCATTCACTGATGTTGATGCATCTCCCAGCAGTTGCAGTCTCCAACTAAGGACCATTTCTGCAGAGGTGTTAACGTTTTATGAGCTTTCTCAAGGGTGGCCTTCTCATCACGAAAGAAGTTCAAGGTAAAAACCTACACCTTTGGCTGCATTCTCCCCTGGGTGGTTGCAACACCCTCTGCCACCCCCCCATCCCAGAGAGCCCAGCATCATGAAGCACCCACGGCACCCCCACCCAGACCCAGGCCCACGCAGGTGCGCTACCTTCTTCTTTTTTGTCACATCCGTAGTTTTATGTTGAGGTGCTATTCTTGAATTTTCCCAAGTACCTAACATTTATATGTATTCAAGTTGCTGTCATTCCCCTGTAGTAGCTCTGTTCTGTTAGGCATGTGTGTTGTCAGTGAACTCATCCTTCTCTGGCTGCTGGAAACCCTTAAATCATGTGTTGTTTTCTTCATTAGCTTTTTGGGACTCAGATCTGACTGCTGAGGTAGCTTAAGTGGTGACAGTTCTACAAGTAATAGAAGTTGAAATGCTATCTATACTTACAGAGCAGCAGTGGACAAAAAAACAGGCTACCAGTCACCTGCTGAGGCTAAGGAAGAGTCTTGTGTTCTCCTAAGCTTCACCAACAAGAAGTGAGCCCATCTATTCAGCTACTTCTTGGCTTGAGGGTCAGGGAATATGAGTGTACCCACAGAGGTCATTTGCTGACCTTCCCCCAAAAGACGTTCCACAGATCTCTAAGGCTAAGCTCTTGTCAGGATCAACCATTTCTGCTCCTCACCCCAGGTCTCTGATCCTGTCTTCCAGATACTTGTTCAGTTCATCAGAAAGCAAGCCCTGTATCAAATCTCTCTACTTAGACTCCAGTTACAATCTAAGGCCTTATATGCTCCGAGATGCCCATGGGCCCTGAATCCATTTTCCTTAGAAGAGGAATCATAAGTAGGGAGTGAAGAGGGCACTGTTTAAGTGACCACATTCCCAAAATTGCCCTGACTTAGCTTTATCTTAATTCCTCATAATCCCTACCTTACTTCAGCTACAAATATGAAACAAAGAAACTTCATCAGGATTATGAAAATTCAGGATCATGACATTCAAAACTGTTTGGAATATTCTAATATGTATCTTTAAAGAGACTTTTAGCATAAATTGGGATTATATCTAGTATATTTTTGAGAAATCAATCTAAGGATATATTTTCCTGTCTACTTTTTCCCCACACTGGAAATTTCCCTAGAACAAACAATAGTATCAGAGATTGAGTTGTTGATCTTCCAGGGTTAAAATGCAGAACATTTTCTACTTCATCTACTACTATCTTAGCAGCTTCAATTTTACTCCTGGTGACATGATGACATTTGGAGACAGTCTCCCACATAGACAACCTCGAACTCATACCCTGATATATATCATACTATAACTTAACCCACTCAAATGAGGAAACTTATTAGAGGACTTAGACAAGGGCAAGGAATAGAAGGAAAACAATGAGTCCAAAGACCTCAGGTAGATTTTACTATCACTGGTTTTTAAGATCTTTGTTGTTCCTGCAATCCAATACTGATATATGATTAAGCCTCTCTAAATTGACTATGTGAAAAATAGACAAAAATCATCTCTGTAAGCAAGCAAATAAGATATAGCTAAGGAAGAATTTTAAAAACTATCTTTACAAGTATCCTTACCACAGTGTAGTTGTACACGTGTGTGGATATGTTTTGGGGAAGTTGTAACAAGGCAGAGGTTTTCGTGATAGTTCAATGAGGCAAAGACAGCAAGCTGCCTGCCAATATCCATTCTCCCTTTCTTCGCCAGTAATAGAGCTTTTGTTTTTATTCTGGCAAGATATTACCCAGAATAAGATCTATATTCTCCATCTTCCCTTGCAGCTTGTTGCAGCCATGTGACTAACCTTTTGGCAATAAGATGAAAGAAAAAGCTATGTACCCTTAAGAGAAAAGCAAAGTGCTGTTCTTCCTTACTACTTCTTGGTGCAAGGAATACCAGTATAATGAATATAATGGCTGGAGCTCCAATGTTCATCTTGGAACATAAAATGGTCTTGAGGGTAGGGACCAAGGACTAAAATGAGGGAGCAGAATGACAGAGAAAGTCCAGGTGTCAGATAACCATGGAGCTATCATATCAGTCCTGGTTGCGTTTCTTTAGACATCTTAAATAAAAGAGTTATACTTCTGTTTTCTCTAAATAACTATTGTAGTGGAGGTTTCTACTATAATCAGCTAAAACACTGTTCTCAAGTATTACATTGAAACATTTATAAAATAATTGAATATCTTATAAAATATAGTAAACATTTTCTTCTAATTCCAGCTACAGTTATTTATTGCCACTATTTACTACTTTATTGGCACTCAGTAAATATTCAAATAACCAAAAATATTTCCAACACTTTAAAAATAACTAGATATACCCAAATATATTCTAAAATAATTTATAAATTCTAACATAGACAAAATCAAGCTGCAAGGGATACTACTCCATTTAATTTTTAAATTTATACTCCATTAAAAAAAAATGCTTGTACAAAAATGGAATAGTCTATTATCTCATGTATATTGCATAATACTATTCTCATAAATGATACCTATACGTAGTAAAATAACATTATTAATCCATAGAAAAAGTCATACCAATCATTTATCCAACATATGCCAAATGAACAGGTGGACACTAAATCAAGGAAGTGAAATACGAAAGCAATCTTTGACATGAATCAAAAAGAAATCATTTGGGACAAATTTCTTTGTTACAAATTTTTGGTCTAATTAGAGGCTATTCTCATAGCAACCAAATAACAATAACACAAGTCCAAGAAAATTTACCACCAAAATATTTCTTTCAAGTAATAAGTAGCTTTCAGGTAGCTAAATTTTCCCATTTTTAACACGATTCACAAAGCAAAAACATTACCAAGTTACTATAACTGGTGATACTATAATTTAAAATAAATAGAGCTAAATTTTAATTTGATTAAAATAGAATTGTTTAAAAAAATACTTACAGGGCATATTGTTTTATTATTTTCACAATTAGAAGTCAAAATCCTACATTTTTTATAAACATCGATCAGATCTAACATATTACTATTCTCCAAGAAATCATCATAAATCTTCCTAATGTCCTCATAATGGTCAGTCACATCCATATTTTCAACAGGTAAGTTCAATTTCTCATGGAGTAAGTATGTCCACGTCAATAAAACATCACTGAGAGAGACTGTAAATTCTCCACTGTGCTGCAAAAGATAATGCCAAAAAAAGAGATAAAGTTGGGTCCCAGAATATTCAATAACTTATAACTGAGATAAGAAATACAAACTGAATTTTGTTAAAGTCTACATTCAATTTTTGTGGGTTTGAAGAGAACACCCAAGTTGAACTATGAGACAATTTTGGAAACCAGATATAAAAGAAAAAGGTTTTCATGATTTTATAAAATATGAACAACTAAGGCAAGTTTGCACATGACAAAAACGGTACATACATAGTCACTGCTACATTTCTTGAAATTTGTCAACCTTCTTCTACCCACAGTGGATGGATAGGTGGGCAGTAAAGTATACTTAAATACTACTGATAGGGGAAAATTTTGATTCTTTTTAGTTCCTTTTAGTTCTTTTGGCTAATCTATTTTTAGTCTCGTATTTAAAATTCTCAATGCCATAGTGAATTCCCACATAACATAATATTCCAAGGGTTTAGTCTTAAAATAAGGTCATAAAGATTAATTGTTTTAAATTATGTTTCATTACTATTACAAGGAAAGCAAAACATCAGTGCTAAAACCTTGAGCCATTGCTTCTCGGCCTTTTGGCTAAGACCAAGTGTAAAATCTTGAGCCAGAGATTAATTTTGATTCTTCTCAGCTCATGGACACATGAAACTGTAACAAACAAGTGCTAAAAAGACACAGGTTTCTTTCTATAAGTTGTCAGATGTTAGTAATCAGGCAAAATTATTCTTTCTTTCTCTTTTTTGACAGAGTTTCTATTTTTCCCACAAGAAATAAAACAGATTATAACCTGGCTACAGTGACATATAGTTGCTTAGAGACCCACTAATGTTACCAACATGTTTGCATGCCAATATTTTATCTAACTATAAAACTTTCTTTAAAGTCTTCAATATCTGCATAATAAGTTCTCTCAGTGAACAAGTTGAAAGGTTTTTTTATTGATTCCATTCTGCTCCCTTATTAATGAAATTAATAATGATGCCTTCCAAAAGCTGCCAGCCCTAATTCAGCAAAAATTAAATTCTAGCTACTCCTTTTGTTTGTTTGTTTGTTTGTTTTTGAGACGGAGTATCGCTCTGTCTCCCAGGCTGGAGTGCAGTGGTGCGATCTCAGCTCACTGCAAGCTCTGCCCCCCGGGTTGATGTCATTCTCCTACCTCAGCCTCCGAGTAGCTGGGACTACCAGGTGGCCCGCCACTACGCCCTGCTAATTTTTTGTATTTTTTAGTGGAGACGGGATTTCACTGTGTTAGCCAGGATGGTCTTGATTTGACCTCGTGATCCGCCCGCCTCCGCCTCCCAGAGTGCTGGGATTACAGGCGTGAGCAACCGCGCCTGGCCAATTCTAACTACTCCTTTCTAATACACCATGAGTACTAAATATTTTTAAGTATCTATATATGGTTTATGAAATGTAATACATTGCTGTCTTCCATAGTTAAGTTCCTTTAATATTTTAGTAGTTTCCATTAACACCAAGATCTGTCCATTAATTGCATTTAAAGATGGGTGGGTATTGAAGTACGACTACAGTTCACTAGAACTAAACTACAATATAACCTTTACCCAACAAAAATAGAAAGAAATTAAGTACTCTTGAATATTATTTTCTATATATTTGACCCTTTTAAATCTGCATTTTTATACTTCCTATAATAATTAGCCACTGTTACTACTCACTATCCACATTTAAGACAAAGTGTCCAACTGCCTTAAAAGAAGCAGCTCTTTACTCATCTATATAAACACAACTAAAAAAATTATCCTAATTGTCCTTAGTGCAGGGGCCTGTTGTGTCATGAAAATGGAAATTAATTCTATTTCATGAAACTAGTTCAATGAATAACCCAAAAAAAAAAAAAATCGGTAACTCTCAAACATTGGATCTATTCTCCAAATGTAGGACATATTTGTAATTTTCCAGCATTGTACCAAAAACTGTACACTTACTCCCCAACGCCACAAAGGTTACACATCAGAAAATTTCCAAAAGGTATTTAAATTAAATAAATCCAGTTATTTAGTTTTAAAACTAAACTGTTTTATCTCAAAAATTCGCAAAACTATTCTTAGTCTGACATCCTTCATGTTTACAATAAGATTTTGTGTAATGTAAATGCACAACTTATTCTTACCCTTTTGACTATAACTAGTTAAAGTAAAACTATGTAAGCTCTTGATCTTGTGAGAAAAAGTTTTGACTAGATTAACAGTGTTTATACTGGGATTGTAAAAACATTTTAAATCCAAATAAAAATGCACTCCAGATATCAGTTTTCATGATCAGGTGCCCACCATGACAGCATATTCTATTATTCAAACCAGTAACAACTGATTGAGAGAGTCTGTGGTCAAATCAGAAAATATTTTGCTAGGAAAACATGCCAGCTGGCTAATATATGAAGGACGTTCAAAATGTTCAGCACTTTAATTCTCTGATGGACATAAGGAGGATTGTATTTCACAAGAATAAAATGAGAAAAGCAAGAGTTACACATTTTCCAAAGCATTTGTACTCTGTACATTATATCATATATTTCTAATAATTCAAAATTTTAAAACTTTACATTTTTAATTGACTAGATGTTTTGTTGTCATTAGAGAAAAGATAGGTCTACTTAAGAGCACTAATGGGCTATGTGACCTTGGGTAAGATACTGAAACCCTTCAGTCAGTTTCCTTGGTTATAAAATGAGATTACACAGATTAAATAACACCTGACAAATGACAGGTAATCAAAAATGTCAATTTCCTTTCTCTTCTCTTATTTAAAGTAAAATCATTGTTTTGAGGGGAAAGAGTGGTGATAAAATGTAATACAATTTTAAAAACCTGTTTCTTCTTGTTAGATCCCAGTTATATCACTTTCAAATCTGACAGTCAATCACAGGTACTTTAACTGCTTTCCATAAAGGTATAAAATTAATACCTTCATCTGCTTTATGCAATGGAATATTGTAAAAGTTTCTCAATAAGACAATTTAAGGCAAAAAAAAATAGCCTCTATTAACACGATTGCCAGTCAGATGCAAACTAAGAAGCTAATTCCAAAGAAAGAAAGCCAAAATATTATTTGCCACCTAATGAAGTCATACATTTGTCATATAATGAAGTCAAAAGTCCTCAATGAATCTATAAAGGTTAAATCTTTAGGAGGAGGTTCCAAGATGGCGGAATAGGAACAGCTCCAGTCTACAGCTCCCAGAATGAGCAACGCAGAAGACGGGTGATTTCTGCATTTCCAACTGAGGTACCAGGTTCATCTCACTGGGGCTTGTTGGACAGTGGGTGCACAGCACGGAGACTGAGCCGAAGCAGGGAGGGGCATTGCCTCACCCGGGAGGCGCAAGGGGTCGGGGAATTCCCTTTCCTAGCCAAGGGAAGCCATGACAGATGGTACCTGGAAAATTGGGACACTCCCACCCTAATACTGTGCTTTTCCAACGGTCTTAGCAAACTGCACACCAGGAGATTACATGCTGCGCCTGGCTTGGAGGGTCCCAGGCCCACGGAGCCTCGCTCACTGCTAGCACATCAGTCTGAGATCGAACTGCAAGGCGGCAGCAAGAAATGGGGAAAAGATTCCCGATTTAATAAATCGTGCTGGGAAAACTGGCTAGTCATATGTAGAAAGCTGAAACTGGATCCCTTCCTTACACTTTATACAAAAATTAATTCAAGATGGATCAAAGACTTAAATGTTAGAACTAAAACCATAAAACCCCCAGATGTAAACCTAGGCAATACTATTCAGGACATAGGCATGGGCAAGGACTTCATGACTGAAACACCAAAAGCAATGGCAACAAAAGCCAAAATAGACAAATGGGATCTAATTAAACTAAAGAGCTTCTGCACAGCAAAAGAAACTACCATCAGAGTGAACAAGCAACCTACAGAATGGGAGAAAATTTTTACAATCTACCCTTCTGACAAAGGGCTAATATCCAGAATCTACAAAGAACTTAAACAAATTTACAAGACAAAATCAAACAACCCCATCAGAAAGTGAGCAAAGGATATGAACAGACACTTTTCAAAAGAAGACATTTATGCAGCCAACAGACACATGAAAAAATGCTCATCATCACTGGTCATCAGAGAAATGCAAATCAAAACCACAATGAGATACCATCTCACACCAGTTAGAATGGTGATCATTAAAAAGTCAGGAAATAACAGGTGCTGAAGAGGATGTGGAGAAATAGGAACACTTTTACACTGTTGGTGGACTGTAAACTGTTTCAACCATTGTGGAACACAGTGTGGCAATTCCTCAAGGATCTAGAACTAGAAATACCATTTGACCCAGCCATCCCATTACTGGGTATATACCCAAAGGATTATAAATTATGCTGCTATAAAGACACATGCACACGTATGTTTATTGCGGCACTATTCACAATAGCAAAGACTTGGAACCAACCCAAATGTCCATCAATGATAGACTGAATTAAGAAAATGTGGACATATACACCATGGAATACTATGCAGCCATAAAAAAGGATGACTTCATGTCCTTTGTAGGGACATGGATGAAGCTGGAAACCATTATTCTGAACAAACTATCGCAAGGACAGAAAACCAAACACTGCATGTTCTCACTCATAGGTGGGAACTGAACAATGAGAACACATGGACACAGGAAGGGGAAAATCACACACTGGGGCCTGTCATGGGGTAGGGGGATGGGGGAGGGATAGCATTAGGAGATGTACTTAATGTAAATGACAAGTTAATGGGTGCAGCATACCAACATGGCATATGTATACATATGTAACAAACCTACATATTGTGCACATGTACCCTAGAACTTAAAGTATAATAAAAAAAAAATTTAGCAGGATAAAACTGCTAGAGAGGCACTGTATAATTCAAGCTAAAAAATTTTCCCCCTCAAAAAACATGCTAAAAACCTAAAATGTCAAGGGTATTTTAATATATCTTTTCTTTTCTCCCACTTTAACAGTTAAGAAAAAACAAATATGCCATTAGACAGACTAACAACTCTACTAGGTATTCAAAAGTTTTACTGTAGTCAAATTCAGTTGTAAGAATTATACTTTAAGACTTATTTTCTCAAACTTCAGAGAATTAAAAACCTACGTGGTGGCTCACGCCTGTAATCCCAGCACTTTGGGAGGCCAAGGTGGGTGGATTACGAGGTCAGGAGATGGAGACCATCCTGGCTAACACAGTGAAACCCCATCTCTACTAAAAATACAAAAAATTAGCCAGGCATGGTGGTGGGTGCCTATAGTCCCAGCTACCCGGGAGGCTGAGGCAGGAGAATGGTGTCAACCGGGAGTTTGCAGTGAGTGGAGATCGCGCCATTGCACTCCAGTCTGGGCAAAGAGCAAGACTCTGTCTCAAAAAAAAAAAAAAAAAAAGACAACAAGAGAGAAACGTAAATAGAGCTCAAACACAGGATAAAAAATATAAGCAATGGATATACACAACCAACTCTATCTACTTTTAACTACTATATGCTACTCATGAATGCACCTGCAGACATATATGTATGTTGTTTCATATCATTGAGTACTTGGAAGTCTGAGCACAGTTGAGGATGCCTAAGCTAACTCTGTATGTGGAAAGTTGAAATAAAACTGACCTACAGCCCACCACACCACTACACATGTGCACACACATAAAAGAACTGTGAAAAGCTCAGTTGCAACTCACCTCTTCTTTCCCACCCAGAGTCTGAACTTTCACACTGAATTAAGTGAATTAGCAAGTAGAAAATTAGCAAGTAGAGACACTGAGTGACTGCTACATAGATAAATCCTGAAGAAAAACTGATTTGGATTGAGTATTTCAGTATGTCAAAATTTTTACAATGAGGGTTAAATGTTTTTCAGGGTACATTTCACTTAGCTTGTTGATAAAATCTATTTATTTCTTTAGAAGTAATTCATAAATAAATGAAAGGAGGTGATTTGAATGTAGTCTGATTCCAGAATAACAGCCTTCAATCACTATACAAGACTGATTCTGAAAAATGGCCTCAATTCCTCTCTCATTATTTTCCAGTGTATGGTCACCAAGGTTTAACCCTTAGCTAGTCTATTTATTCAATATTCTCAAATCCATCATTTACCTTAGTACTATTTCTTCACACTACTAAAGAAGAATGAATTAAAATAAAAATAGGCTACCAACTTAAGTGACTGAGTGAACAAGGCACATGCCAGTACGACTAAGAGTATGAATGGGAAAGTAAGTTGAAAAAGCAAACAATGTGCTCTATTTAAAAACTGATGTGGGAGTGACTCCATCTCGGAAAAAAAAATGATGTGGGAAACAGTACAGGGACATCAAGGTAAAGATGATCATACTAGATTTAAGACCCAGTAGAATGGTATCTCACATAAACGCAGGTACAACAGTGTAAGGGAAATGCATCCAGTTAAAGTAGGTAAAATGGAGAAAAGGTAAAATTTGTAGGTAAAACTAGAAGATACTGAAAGAGTTAAGATCACTCCACCCCCAAATTATGCCACCTGGTAAAATGAAAATTTAGGCTAAAAGTACTTGAAAAACAGCAGGTGCAAAATGATCACTATGAACTTCCTTCTGTTTATTCAAAGCAGAAGACAAAATTCCCATATGAAAGATATCCTCTTTATATAAGTAACAGTCTTATCATCAAGGAGTATAAGCTGAGGTCCAGGGAAATCTATACAGACAAACCTTATTAAACTAATCTTTATTTCCTGGCCACTACTACATCCAATTAAATACCCTAGGCCAAGTTTCTTTGCCTCGTCACATTTTCATTTTACTACTCTTTCTCTGATTCAGTATATAAGTGCTCAACTCTAACTTGTCTTTTGGTCTTCATTTCCTTATGCATATTCCTGTGCCATGTAATACTCATATTAAAGTTGTATGATTTTCTCCTGTTGATCTGTCTTATGTCAATTTAATTCTCAGGCCCAGCCAAAAAACCCTAAAAGGGTGGAGGTAAAATTTTGCCTCCCTTTCAGTACCAACAAAATTTATAACAAAGAGAATATCTAAAATACATATAGAAATATTCCAAATAAGAAAGAGGTCAGACACAGTGGCTCATGCCTGTAATTCCAGCACTTTGGGAGGCCGAGGTAGGCGGATCCCTTGGGCCCAGGAGTTCAAGACCAGCCTGGGCAACATGGAGAAACCCTGTCTCTATAAAAAATAAAAGAATTAGCTGGGCATGGTGGTACATATCTGTAGTCCCAGCTACTTGGGAGGCTGAGGTAAAAGAATCACCTAAGCCTGGGGAGGTCGCGGTTGCAATGAACTATGATTGTGCCACTGCACTCCAGCCTGGGTGACAGAGTGAGAGCCTATCTCACGACAAAAACAAAAACAAGAGACAAAAACAACTCAATAGTAAAATAAGAAAAGGATATGAACAGAAAGTCTATGAGGAGAATACCTACCCACTGGCCTCATAAAATGAGTTTGAAAGTGTTCCCTCTTCTGCATGCTTTTGGAAGAGTTTGAGAAGGATTAGTATTAGTTCTTTAAATGTTTGGTAGAATTCAGCAGTAAAGCCACTAGGTCCTGGGCTTTTCTTTAATAAAAGACTTCTTATTACTGATTCAATGTCCTTACTTTTTATTGGTCTATTCAGATTTCCTATTTCTTCATGATTTAGTCTTGGTAGATAGTACGTGTCAAGGAATTTATCCATTTCTTCTAGGTTATCCAATTTGTTGGCATACAAATTGTTCATAGTAGTCTTTTATGGCCTGTTTTATTTCTGTGGTATCAGTTATAATGTATCCTTTTTCATTTCTGATTTTTTTTTTTAGTCTTGTCTTTTTTCTTAGTTTACCTAAAGGTCTGTTGATTTTGTTTATCTTTTCAAAAAGCCAACTCTTAGCTTCATTGATCTTTACTATTGGTTTTTTGGTCTCTATTTCATTTATTTCTGCTCTCATCTTTATTATTCCTTTCCTTCTGCTAAGTTTGGGCTTAGTGTATTGTTCTTTTCCTAGTTTCTTTTGGTTTAACATTAAGTTTATTAAAGATCTTTTTAAAAAAAAAAAAATGTAGGTGTTTATTGCTGTAAGCTTTCCTCTTAGAATTGCTTTTGCTCCATCCCATAAGTTATGGTATGTTGTACTTCCATTTTTTTAAGGTTTTTAAAATTTCCTTTTAATTTCTTCTTCAAATCATTGGTTAATTTCCACGTGTTTGTTAATTTTCCAAAATTCTTCCTGTTACAGATTTCTAGTTTCATATCACTGTAATCAGAATACTCGGTATGATTTCAATCTTCTTAAATTTGTTAAGACTTGTTTTGTGGGCTAACATATGATCTATCTTGAAGAATATTCTGTATGAACTAAGAACTCTTCCAAAAAAATGAAAAGGAAATACTTCCAAACTCATTTTATGAAACAAGCATGCCCTGGATACCAAAGCCACACTAGGATACTGCAAGAAAAAAAAAAATTGGAGGACAATATCCATAATGAACACATATGCAAAATTCCTCAACAAAATACTAGGAAGCCAAATTAAACAGCACATTAAAAGGATCACTCATGATGATAAAGTCAGATTCATACCAGGGATGGTTCAACATACACAAATCTATAAACAAAATATGGCACATAACAGAATGAAGGACCAAACACTATGATCATCTCAAAAGATACAGAAAAAAAATCTGACTAAATATCCTCTCATCATCAAAATTGGCAACACATTAGATATAAAAGAATATACTTCAACATGAGAAAGGCCATATATGACAAACTCACAGCTAACATCACACTTAATAGTGAAAAAGTTGAAAGCTTTCCCTCTAAGATCAGGAACAAGACAAGGATGCTTACTCTTCCCACTTCTATTCAACATAGCACTAGAAGGTGTAGCCAGAGTGGTTAGGTAAGAAAAAGAAATAAAAGGCATCCGAGTTGGAAAGAAATAAGTGAAACTGTTCCTGTTTACAGATAACATGTTCTTATATATAGAAAATCATAAAGACTCCACCAAAAACTATAAGAATAAACAAATTGTGTAAAGTGGCAAGATACAAAAATAAAAATACAAAAATCAGTATCACTTCAACACATTAAAAACAATCTGAAAAAGTAATCCGGAAAATCCCATTTACAATAGCTATAAAATACAAAATTTTTACAAATAAATTTAACCAAGAAGATGAAAGATCTGCACACTGAAAACTATAAAACATGGATAAAGTAAATTAAAGAAGATACAAATACGTGGAAAGTTATCCCATATTGATGAACTGGAATAATCAATATTGTTATAATGTCCATATTATCCAAAGCAATATACAGATTCAATGCAATTCCTATCAAAATTCTAATGCCATTTTTGACAGAAATAGAAAAAACAATTTTAAAATTTATATGGAACTACAACAGACCTCAAACAGCAAAAACATAGAAAAAACAATTTTAAAATTTATATGGAACTACAACAGACCCCAAACAGCAAAAACAATCTTGAGCAAAATGAAAAAAGTTGGAGGCACACACTACCTACCTTCAAAATATACTACAAAACTATGGTAATCCAAATAGCATGGTACTAGCATAAAAACATACGGCTAGACCAATGGAACAGAACTGAGAACCAAAATATATATCCACAGATTTACAGGCAATTGGCTTTCAAAAAAGGTACCAAGAACACCTAATGGGGAAAGAATAGTCTAATCAATAAATGTTGGACAACTGGGTATCTGCCCGCAGAAAAATGAAATTAGACCATTACCTCTTTTACAAAAATCAACTCAAAATGGATTTTTTCTTTTGAACTTTTAAGTTCAGGGGTACATGTACAGGTTTGTCATATAGGTAACTTCATGTCATAGTGGTTTGTTGTACAGATTCTTTTTTGAGACAGGGTCTCACTCTGTCGCTATCCCCCAGGCTGGAATGCAATGGAGTGATTTCAGCTTACTGCAACCTCCACCTCCCGGGTTCAAGTGATTCTCCCACCTCAGCCTCCCAAGTAGCTTGGATTACAGGCACATGCCATCATGGCCTGGCTAATTTGTATATTTTTAGTAGAGACGTGGGCTTCACCCTGTCGGCCAGGCTGGTCTCAAACTCCTGACCTCAGGCGATCTGCCTGCCTCAGCCTCCCAAAGTGCTGGGATTATAGGTGTGAGCCACCGTGCCCAGCTGTAGATTAGTTTGTCACCCAGGTATTAAGCCAAGTGCCCATTAGTTATTTTTCCTGATCCTCTCCCTCCTCCCACCCGTCACACTTCAGTAGGCCCCAGTACCTGTTATTCCCCTCTATGTGTCCATTTGTTCTCATCATTTAGCTCCCACTTGTAAGTGAGAATATGTGGTATTTGGTTTTCTGTTCCTGCATTAGTTTGCTAAGGATAATGGTCTCTAGTTCCTTTTCCAACAAAGGACATGATCTCATTCCTTTTTACAGCTACATAGTATTCCACGGTGTATATGTACCACATTTTCTTAATCTAGTCTATCGTTAATGGCCATTTAGGTGGATTCCAAATCTTTGCTTCTGTCAATAGCACTGCAATAAACCTACACATGCATGCTTTTATGATAGAATGATTTCTATTCCTTTGGATTTATACCCAATAATGAGATTGCTGGGTTAAATGGTAGTTCTGTTTTTAGGTCTTCAAGGAATCTCCACACTGCGTTATGCAATGGTTTAACTAATTTACACTCCCCCAACAGTGTATAAGTGTTCCTTTTTCTCCAGTCTTGCCGGTACCTGTTGTTTTTCTTTTGAGACAGAGTCTCGCTCCATCACACAGGCTGGAGTGCAGTGGTGCAATCTCAGCTCACTGCAACCTCTGCCTCCTGGGTTCAAGTGATTCTCATGCCTCAGCCTCCCAAGTAGCTGGGAATACAGGTGCATGCCACCATGCCCAGTTAATTTTTGTATTTTTAGTAGAGATGGGGTTTCACCATGCTGGCCAGGCTCGTCTCAAACTCCTGACCTCAAGTGATCCGTCCACCTTGGCCTCCCAAACTGCTGGAATTATAGGCTTGAGCCACTGTGTCCAGTCGTCTGTTACTTTTTGATTTTTTAATTATAGTCATTCGGCTGGTGTGAGATGCTATCTTATTGTGGTTTTGACTTGCATTTTTTTTAATGATCAGTGATATTGAGCTTTTTTCATATGCTTGTTTGCCACATGTATGTCTTCTTTTGAAAAGTGTCTGTTCATATCCTTTGCCCACTTCTTTTTTTTTTTATTTGTTTGTTTTTCCTGAGATGGAGTTTCATCCTCCTGTAGTCCCAGCTACTAGGGAGGCTGAGGTAGGAGAATGGTGTGAACCCGAGAGGCAGAGCTTGCAGTGAGCCAAGATTGTGCCACTGCACTCCAGCCTGGGAGACAGAGTGAGACACCATCTCAAAAAAAAAAAAAAAAAAAAAGGTGAACTTACAGAAGTAGAAAGACAATGATGGTTACTAGCCAATTTTTTGTCAATTTAAAAAACTATGTTTTTTTTAAAATTAAGTGATTTGTCTAAGGTCACTCAGCCAAAAGGCTGAATTAGGCTGTGAATCCAAGCCAACTGACTCCCTAGCATTTACTCTTAGCCATAATACAAACTGCTCTGTTTTATTAACAATATATTTTGAATATTTTTCCATGTCAATAAATGTACACGTACCTAAGCTATTTAATTATTGCACACTATTCTACTGGTGGTTTACAATGCTATATACAACCAACCTCCAGGTGATATATGTGCAGAATGTTTCTAGTTTATTTCATTATTAAAAATGAATCTACTACGAAAAAGATACCTAAATGATCAAATAAGCATTTAAACAAATTTTTAAACACGGTAGCTGTCCAAAAAATAAAATGAAATACGATTTTTTCTCTTTTATAATAAAATCTGACATCTAATATGGAAAGAGGGATAAAAAATGGCACTTTCTTCCATTGATGATACAAATGTAAATTCTTTTTTTTTTCTCTCTCTTTTTTTGAGATAGGTTCTCACTCTGTTGCCCAGGCTAGAGTACACTGGCGTGATCTCAGCTCACGGCAAGCCTCAACCTCCCAGGCTCAAGTGATCTTCTCACTTCAGTCTACCAAGTAGCTGGGACTACAGACGCACTCCACCACACCTGGCTAATTTTTGTATTTTTCTGTAGACACGAGGTTTTGCCATGTTGCCCAGGCTGGTCTTGAACTTCTGGGTTAAAGCAATCTGCCCATCCTGGACTCTCAGAGTGCTGTGATTACAGGTATGGGTCAGTGTGCCTAGCCCATAAATGTAAATTCTAACTGCCACATGCAAGATAAAAAAGTGTCTATCATGTAACTACTTAAATAAGGAGCCTAAGGAACCTCTTGCTTGGTACAAACATTTCATTTCAAGGCAAAACTATTTGTAACACAAAAGAACTTCAGTCTAAAGATCCACCAATAAATAAAATGTAGCAGTCATATTAAAGGAACATGTGAGAGTGATAAAATGAATAAATTAGATTAACTTTTCTATCAGTACCTGAAAAGATCTTGAAAATAATGTTGGATGAAAAAAAGATATAGAAAGAACTGATACTGTTACAATTTTATTTTATTTATTTATTTTTGAGGTGGAGTCTCACTCTGTCGGCCAGACTGGAGTACAGTGGCTCACTGCAACCTCTGCCTCCTGGGTTCAAGTGATAATCCTGCCTCAGCCTCCTGAGTAGCTGGGATTACAGGCGCCTGCCACTATGCCCGGCTAATTTTTATATTTTTAGTAGAGACAAGGTTTCACCAAGTGGGCCAGGCTGGACTTGAACTCCTGACCTCACGTGATCTGCCGGCCTCAGTCTCCCAAAGTGATGGGATTACAGGCGTGAGCCACCACCCCCGGCCCCATCTGTTATATTTTAAAACAGACACACCAACAGTGCAATATGGCTAACTTGATACGCAGAAAAACTTCCTGGTACAGAATACCTAAAACTACAGGAGAAAATAGAAAAAATGTTTTAAAGCATGACTAAATAGTCTATAAAAGAGAAACTACAAAAGGTCAAAAACAAAGAGAAAGTGCCAATATAGAAGGGTAAACAAAAGGTGGGGCTTGTGTTTGTTTCAAGGCATCTACTACTCCCTGGCACTCTAGAAACTGGTTTTCATAAACCCTGAGCGCAAAGTTTAAAGGACAAAGGAAGAGTCCAAGAAAGGTAGAAAGCTGAATCAGAGACCCTTTCTGCTCACCCCGCCACATAAAGCCAAAGCCTTCTAAAGGCAACACTCTTAATAGGTCTCCTAGAAAAACAATTTGCCCAGTGGAAGGCGTTGGTGAAGAGATTTGCCAATGAAGTGATTCTAGAAGTTATTCCAGTATTGTGCTTATCTCTCTGGGTAATCTTTGCTTTGATTTTTGCCTAATAATTAATTTCTGTTGAGGTAGGGGAGAATAATCATCTAACTTGGCAGAAAATTGAAGGTTCATTCCCTGGAGAGGGTGAAAAAGAGTCTCTAGATCAAAGAGTACAACTGAGGGGCTCAGCTTGATCTCTCTGATGAAGTCAACTGTCTGGTGTCTGAGCATCATATTCTTCTTATGGCTATTAGTTTACATGTATTTGTATGATCCTCTACTTAATGTCTGCCTTATCTACTAGGTAATATGCTTCATGACAGCAGGAGTCAAGTCTGGTTTTGCTCACCGTTTTAACCCCAACACATATCACAATGCCTGGCATATAGTAGAAGTTCAAAAATAGAAAAAGAGAAAAAAGTAATTAGTGGAGGGAAGGAGATTAACATTTATTTAAACAGCTGTATTGGCCTTTTTACTGTTCCTGGAACATTACAGGCATAGTCCCACCTCAGGGCTGCTACACCTGCTCCTCCCTTTGCCTGAGATAGACCCTTCCCATAAAAATCCCCATGGCTAATGACTTCCCCTCTTTCAAATCTTTGCTCAAATAGTACTTTCCAGGTGAGGCCTTCCCTGACCACCTTATTTCAAATTCCAACAACTCTTTTATCCCAAACTCTGCATATTCCTTAGTTGCATCTGTTTTATTCTTTTCTGTATGTTTATTATGTACATATTAATAACGCTATTATTAATAGCATTTATGTCCTAAAAGACTAAATATCTTACAGTACTAGCTATCTCTCCCTAGAAGGTTCACTCTATAAGAACAGAGACTTCTTTCATTACTGTATTCCCAATTTTTACAATGATGTCTAACATACAGTAAAAACTCAGTATTTGTTCAAAAAATGACTATATAAAGTAAAATATCACTGTCATTGTTTCAGAGATTCAAAATTTATCTTAACATGCATTGTTTAAAATATGCAAAACTGCCAATTATTCTTGGGTAGAAAACACTATCCCTGTTTTAAGATTTTATACTTTTTAAGTGTTAAAATATTCTTCCTTTTTCAAAATGATGATCATAGTATATAGTAACTATTTTTTCTCAATGGCCTTATTTGCAAAAATGAGAAATGATTAAAATCTGTCAGTGTCTAATAATTTTTTAGAAATTTTACTGGTCTATGGAATCTAAAAATCTGGAAACTACTCACATGTAAAATTAAAACAACTCATCAGAATGTCATTTCAATATCTAGACCAATAGACCCATTGAAACTAATTCTACCCTTCAAAAATCCTCTTCTCTAGTCAAGCCGGTATCTTTACCAAAGTCAACCCATGACTTTGATTCCCCTGAACCCTTCTTCTGAACTGACTTTCCTCATCATGCCTCCTCTACAGCCTTCTCTTCCTTTATCTAAAATCCATCTAATATCACAAAGCCGTTCCTTACCACTCTACCCTACATTCATCCTTTTCTCATCTGAACACCTCCAGCCCTTTAGCTAGGGCTTAATTCCAAACACTAGTCTGGCTCAAGCTACCTAAGTAAGAATCACTTTGTGGAAATTTTTTAAAGGCAGTTTCCAGCATCTCAGTGCAGATCAGAATTTCCAGGATTGGGGTACAAGAGCCAGTAGTTTTTAAAGTTTAGGGAACAAAGAAAGTCTTATTAAATAAAAATAATTTGACCACAATAATAGTTACATGTTTATCCTGAGTCTTCCTATTAAACAACAAATGTGCATGTCCCATGTATAATCATACATATGAAGAGTCTAATTTTGAAATAATTAATTTCAAATTCAATTGTAACATTCTGACACAGATACACAGAGGCATTTGTGAAAATGGTGTATTATCATAGAAGGGCACATATTGTAAGGAAATTAATATTCTTAAGTTTATTCAAATGGACAGCAATGAAATTTTGCTTTAAAAAAACAAGTTAACCTAAATATAGTTTACCAACCTGTTTGTTGTTCTCTGCCATAGAAAGCTGCAATGCCAAGAGCATGGAGTCTGCACCACATAGCGTAGTTCTCTCAGAGTTACAAAGAGCACGCCAGTTCTTTCGAAACTCTTTAATCATATCCAGGACAGACTTCTGATTAAGCACAGCCATTATCTTAAAGTAGGACAGAATACAAAGTTAAAGTACCTTACGTTAACTGGAAATTAACATTTAACATGTATAGGCAAGCACAGATAGAGAAAAATATATACTGAATGAGAGGTCATTTCGTATTTACCAAGATTGCTTTTAATTACATTTAGGAAAACAAAATAATACAATTTCTGCTCAATCATATTTCCCTTCCCTTTGGTTTCTTAAGCCAAACCTTTTGAAAGAACAAAATGCAGCCTTCAATTCTGAAAATTCACACAAAAACAGACATGCAAATTTACTGCAAACTTATAATTACAAACATAACTAATTAAAGTTGTATTTAAATATATATATTTGTTTTGAGATAGGTAATATCTGATAAATTGGAAAAAAAAAAAAAAAAAAAACTAAAAAGCCAATTTCTTCCCATCCTACATTGTCCCAAAAGAGGTGGCCTATTTTTCTACCTGTTTGAATCTGGACCAGCCTCGTGACTTGATTTAACCAATAGAATGTGGCAAGAATGACGCTGTGGGAGTTGAGCTTAGGCCTTAAGTGGTATGTGCAGAAGTACTAATACAATAGGCCTGAATGCTCTCCTTTGAAGCTGGAGTTCAGTCTGGGAACTTAGATTTCAGGAGCGTTTCCAGTAAGAGTGGTTCACTGGGCTAAATTGTTCATTCAAACAATATAGTTTATGCTAAACACTTGCGAGTCTGGAATTTTGGTACATGTCAGACAGTGGATGCCTTTGCACTTAGCCCCCAATAAAAACCCTGGGCATGGAGTCTCTAATAAGCTTCCCTGGTAGATAATTCACATGTGTTGTCACAACAGGTTACTGGAGGAATTGTGTCCTGCGTGACCACCAGAGTATCACCTAGTAGTGTCCCACCCAAACTGCTGATCCACAGAATCAGAAGGAAAGGGTTATTTTAAAACCTTAACTTTTGAAATGGTTTGTTACATTGTACTACATAACCAATAAAATAACTAATATTTAGGAGCTTACTTGGTGGAGATGCTTTTCAAAAGCTTAATATTGATTACCTCACTCAATTCTCGTAAGTGTCCAATAAGACAGGTCTGTTACTATCCTCATTTTACCTAATATCCTCCACGTCACTCAGCTTGTAAGTGGACAAACAGTGTAAACTTAAGACGTCTAACTCTATAAGCTGTGTTCCTAAAGCATCATATTAAATAACTTCTCCTGATGCACACAAAAGCCTTTCAAAATAATTTGAGGCAGTGCCATTGTTTCACGTACCCAAGACTACATAAGGCATCCAATTCCTTTCTCTGAGTTTACAGACATGCCTGCTAAAAGTTTTTTTCCTACTTTAGGTACTCAAGTCTAGGCATACTCACATGCCCATCATCTTATTTTGGGCATTTTCCTGCACTCATTCCATTTCCTGACTCCTGCTATGCATTTCTTCTATTTTTATGTGGCATAAACAGAATTCTAGATGTTTACTGGCATCTTTGGTTTGTATAATCAAGAACAAAGACATATGCCACTTGCAAAATAATTAAATTATAGATACAATCTATGATGCAACTTAAAGATACAGGTAGAAAAATCAGAGATTAATTATTTACGTAAATGCAAATCCTAGTAAATAGCTAAGAGTTGTATTTCTCTTCAAAAAATCACCCTCATCTCTTGAAAGAAAAAAAAAAGTGAAGAAGTGTCAGCTTCAGTGACATGGTCACTTTGCCTGAAATAAATATTTAGGAGTAAATTACTTACCGGTATTATCTAAAGGTCGTATTATGAGATTTGATTGCTATGAATGAAGACTCACTTGGGAATTAGACTAGTCTGAAATGTGGCTCCACCACTTACTGGCTGCGAGATCTTGGCCAAGTTATATCACCTTTCCCTGTCTCAGCTTCCTCATAATGAAAATGAAAATCCTATCCCATAGGGTTTTATGACGAGTAAACAACATAAACACAAGTAAAGCTTTTAGAACAGTGCCTGGCATGTATAAAAGCACATTAACTATTATCACGCATTATGAGTTTCTAAGTTGTTTTGAGTTAAAAGTAAAAGAGCATTGGCCTGGCATGGTGGTTCACACCTGTAATCCCAGCACTTTGGGAAGCCGAGGCTCACCTGAGGTTAGGAATTCGAGACCAGGTTGGCCAACATGGTGAAATCATGTCTGCTAAAAATTAGTTGGGTGTGGTGGCACGTGCCCCAGCTACTCGGGAAGCTGAGACAGGAGAATTGCTTGAACCAGGGAGGCGGAGGTTGCAGTGAGCCAAGATAGCACTACCGCACTCCAGCCTAGGTGACAGAGTAAGACTCCGTCTTAAAAAAAAAAAAAAGCATTACCATGGTGACAGAAAACCAAGAGTCTCATTCAGGGATCAGCTAACGTTTTCTAAAGGAACAAACAGTAAATATTTGAGGCAGGCACAACTACTCATTTTGACCTTCTAGTGTGAAAATAGCCACGGACATACATAAACAAACAAATAAGCACAGCTGTGCTACAATAAAACTTTTTTTATGGACATTGAAATTTGAATTTCATGTAATTTTTACACATCACAAAACATTATTCATTTTTTCCCCAACCATATAAACATGTAAGACTCATTCTTAGCTAAGGAGCTGGCTGCACAAAAACAGGCAGCACAGCTAGTTCGCCAACCCCTGGTCTAGTCCCAGCTCTTCCTGTAGTTAGCTGCCTGAGGGAGCCTATGCGATAAGCTTACACGTGGTTGCCTAGGTGGAAGCATCATTACACAGAAATACTTGCCTTCCAGTCCCTTGTGAGGGGTCAATGAGACAATAAATATGCCAGCACTCTGAATGGCAGGCTGCACTATACAAGAAAAAAAACAGTAGCCAAAGGCAGCAGCGATAACACTTGTTTTTAAAAAATTGGATTCCAAGCTGCTCTAGAGCAAAAACTGTGAGACAAAAAATTGTCACTGGGCAGGCAGTGTGAAATGGTTGAAAGAACTACATTTTCGAGTCAGATATCACTTCCAGGCTCCCCCATTTATGACCTGTAGTCCTTCGGTATTTAAAATCTCTAATGAGCACAAGTTTCTTCACCTGCAAAACCAGGAAGGGAATTCCTACCTCACAGAATGAGACGTCAGTGCAACGAGTACACAACCCACCTAGTGCCAGGCATTTAGTAGGTGCTCAATTAAAAAACTGCACTCAACATCATTATCAGTGTTAGAGTGCAAGTCCCAAAGGTTCCCTGGGAAGCTGTAACTAATCAGGAGTAGGAGAAAGTTGAGGAATTGGAGTCTGCGTGCATAGTGGGACTAGAATCCTGATTTCCTGCCTAACTAATGGAAGTTAAGCAGGCCTCTATCGGCCTGTCTTCCAAGCTGCAGACGAACCCTCAGGACCTTCCAGCTCCATCGCTAGATACTGTGAACTCCACCTACAGCCCCCAGGCCCAACCAGACTCGAGCGCGAAGTCACTGCACCATAATACTTCGGCCCCACAGCACTTTGCTACGACCGGGTATTATAGTGCAAAACACCCTCAAAAGCCACAGCCTGAAACATCACTTAAAAATGCGACAGTGCGGGTGGGGCAGACGCGAGATTTACCTGGTTAGGGGTAGACCCGAAAACGTACGCTTGAGCTTGCGGAAAGTTCCCCCAAGGACAGCCCTCCCACGGCCGCCTCAGCCGCCGCTGAATACATTTCAAACCTCGCGGGAGACCTCGGGAGCCAATCGCTGTGCTCGCCCTCCGACCCGGAAGCAGAGCGAGAGCGCGTCGCAGCAGCCCCCAACGAAGACCGGCTTGTCTCTGGTCGGTTCCCGGCGCTCTGCGGTGCGTATCGAGCGGGGAGCCCAAGAGGCCGTGATGCTTTTCTGCCGGCCGCCCAGCCCTGCCGTTCTATCCCCAGGAGTTCTTCCTTCCCACCTCGGGCCCCGGGAGGTGGGAGCGGGGTCTTGAGGAACTCGCCTGGCCCGGGAGAGGTGTCGGGGCTCATTGCAGGGAGTTATCTTGTTCCCTCCCTTCTTCTCTGCCCTTCTAGTTTTACAGGGGCAAGTCCTGCCGAACGTGTATGGTGAGGCCCTGGGCACTGCTTTAATGAGCAGTAGGTGTGGGAACTGCACAATATCCTGACCTCGAATCTCTTGCACTTCCTATACCTCTCTGCCTCCATGTCCCTAACACTTGCTGGTCACCCTTAACAAGTTTTCAGTCCCGGATGTCCATTCCTAAGGTTACTAGTTTATAAGCGTCTCGAGGTGGGACTCATCTGATTCTCAGTAGATACTGTTAAGATGCTTGATATGTTTGTTACTGAGCCCGTCTGTTTTCAGGACAACGCTTGTGTCGAATTTTTTAAGAAACCAAAAACTCTAAAACCCATAATTCTCCTGTGGGAATGCTACTTCCAGAGTGCACACTAGTCCCTGACGGTTAGTTAAAGTCTGGTGCCTAGTTTTAAGAATATTACTATTTTAAATTTTATTTTAAGTTCTGGGATACGTGTGCGGGACGTGTAGGTTTATTACAAAGGTAAACGTGTGCTATGGTGGTTTGCTGCGCTTGTCAACCCATCACCTAAGTATTAAGCTCCACATGCATTAGCTATTTATCCTGATGCTCTCCCTTCCCCCAGCCCCCCGAACATTATTTTTGTATCACAAATTTTGGCACTCCTTACAACAGATCCTGTATTTTGTATCTGTTTATATTGTAGCCCTTTTCACGTTGAGTCATAACTATCGCTAAATTGTGGTCTCCTTTAAGCCAGAAGGCTGTTTTTTTCTTCATTAGCACTGGTTCTCCACACACAATGAAGTCTTCCAAATCCTGGCCCTGCTTACAAGCTTGGCAAGTTAGTTAACCTACTGAAGCTACAGTTTCTCCATCTGCAAAATGGAGACCAGAGGTAGTACCTGCCTTTAGATTTGTACAGATACTAGATGTGGTCATGTCAGTGAAATCCTTAATGTGGCACCTGCAAATAGTGGTTCATAAAAGTTATTTTTATTAACATATTTGCTATTAAAATGATTCCATCTTCAGATGGAATACTTTTTGTTTTAGATAATCTAAACAGAACTTTATGGTGTTTTTGTCTGCTAGAATCACAGATACGGGAAAAAGCTGTAGAGCCAATGTGGAACCATTAATAACTAGATTTAATATTTTTCCTTCAGTTTCTGTCCCTTGATAAGTACTTTAAATGTTTCTTTTGAGCTTTCTGTCTCATTGTAACACCACAACCTTATTTTGATGCATTTGTTTAATGACTAACACTTCAACCATTCTAATTGTACCTGTGCTGTAATCCACAGTTTCGTGACCTTGTCCAGTAGAAGGCTATTTAATTTTCACAACTGCTTGAATTTTGACATACAAGATGAAGCAAGATGCCTCAAGAAATGCTGCCTACACTGTGGATTGTGAAGATTATGTGCATGTGGTAGAATTTAATCCCTTTGAGAATGGGGATTCAGGAAACCTAATTGCATATGGTGGCAATAATTATGTGGTCATTGGCACGTGTACGTTTCAGGTTAGTCTACAAAACTGCACCGAATGACAGTGAACATATTTCACTGATAAGAGAACTTACACAAACCAAATCTAAACTTTGAAAGTATATTGAGTTTGAATGTTAAAAAAAAAAAAAGATAACACCCATAGAGAAAGATGTTCCCAGTTATATGTGCCTGAGATTTATGTAAACATTATATAGATAGTGAAAAAGAATAGTATGAGGCTTCTCTTTTGCTTCATGATCATTAATGGAATATTCTGATAACTGAAAGCTATGATTAACTGAACAATGGTATGTACAGGAAAAAAAACAATATAAATGAGATCCAATTAATTACGGTTTTTCTACATCCTGCTTTGACATACGAAACCAGCTAATATTGAGAGCCTGGAAAATGATCTTCCAGGAGATTTTATAGCTTTTATAATATTCAGCTTTCCTATTAGTATGCTGTCATACTTTCTGTGCATCTGAAGTATGCAGAGTATGGAGTCTTATTAATTGAGGAGGCAGTTAAGCATCGCTATTAAGAGCGTGAATTCTAGAACTAGAATGCCTACATGTTTACTCCTGCTTTACTTACTTCTTACTAGCTATGAGACCTTGAATAAGATATTTAGCCTCTCCTGTAAAAAAGAGGAAAACAATGCTCAAATTTTAGTATGTATAAAATTCCAAGAGGGTATCTGACAACATTGTAATCCATATATATGTTTTAGTTGTCATTGATATGGGCAATGGTAACACTCTCAGATTTAATCACCAAAGTAACATTGCTTTGTGGTGAACATAAACCATGTTTTCGCAGAGGAAAACTAGTTTTACATGTAAGAGAGACTTTGAACAACAAAGGTTCAAGCGTCAGGACTATCTGGCTAATCCTTTGTCTGTCAGAATATTATTATTTTTGAGACAGAGTCTTGCTTGGTCGCCCAGGCTGGAGTGCACTGGTGTGACCTTGGCTCACTACAGCCTTCATCTCCTGGGTTCAATTGATTCTCCTGCCTCAGCCTCCTGAGTAGTTGGGATTACAGGCATGCACCACCACCCCCAGCTAATTTTTGTATTTTTAGTAGGGGGTTTCATGATGTTGGCCAGACTGGTCTCGAACTCCAGACCTCATGTCATCCGCCCACCTTGGCCTCCCAAAGTGCTGGGATTACAGGTGTGAGCCACCCTTCCTGGCCTATCAGAATATTATTAATAGAACTGTATTTCTCAAATTATAATTAATACGGTAATTTGGAAGTGTCCAATTTTCTAAGGTTTAAAATAACTATCACTAAAGTGATATTATATCATTATAAATGTTATTTCCTCCTTTACTGAAAAAGCAATTCTGTATCTTTTTTTTTTTTTTTTTTGATATGGAGTCTTGCTGTGTCACCCAGGTTGGAGTGCAGTGGTGCGATCTCTGCTCACTGCAACCTCTGCCTCCTGACTTCAAGCGATTATCCTGCCTCAGCCTCCTGAGTAGCTGGGATTACAGGTGCGTGCCATCATGCCCAGCTAACTTTTTTGTATTTTTAGTAGAGACAGGGTTTCACCATGTTGGTCAGGCTGGTCTTGAACTCCTGACCTCGTGATCCGCCTGCCTCAGCTTCCCAAAGTGCTGGGATTGCAGGCGTGAGCCATCATGCCCAGCGGCAATTCTGAATCTTACAGTATTGTGACATCAGAAATGCAATTTGGCATTTTATAGCACAATAAATATATAAAGCTTTACAAATTGGAATATAGTCATATTTAAGAGGAAGTATGAATTAAAAGTTTCAGTTTGTTGCTGTCTGAGTAGAATATGACAGCTCCTAGGCTATTTCATACTGTCTCTTTGGGTGGAGGGATAGAAATTATACCTTTTAGACTAAATATGACCCTCAGCCTCACTTACATGGACATGGTTTAGGATTATAAAAAGTTATATGATTAAAACAATGTTACATACTTGAAAAAGACTGAGGAAAAACCATTTCTCTAATGCAGGCCACCAATGCACAAAAGAGTAAAGCAGCCTCCTACAGGTAAAACTAATTTTTACTTCATTACTTCTAAAATTAATAACTGAACATAAAATTGTATTCAAAAACACTGAAAAATGTTTATCTCATTTATGATTAAGAAATGTTGAGAGAGAAAGTCAATGGAGAACAAATTAGGAAAAGAGAAAGGCAAAGATGAGAGAGGGAGAAGATGGGAGAAAGAAGGAAAATGACAACGTGAGAAAAAAGAACTAGTATAAACATTTGTGTTCTGTTACGTTTTATGGTCACATGTATTGTCTCAGTTGACCCTCATACCTGTGAGATTAGCAATGTAGGTCTCATGCCCAAATTACTAAGGAAAAAATTAGATTTTTATTAATTTGGACAATAGTAAACACAAATTATATTCTGCACCAGACATTGGAAATACAATTAAGTAAGTCCATTTCAAAATAAATTATTGCTTTTCTTTGAAGTTATTTTTTATCTAGCTAAACACTGTTAAACATTATTACTATTCTGTTATCCTAGAACCTTCAAGTTCCATTGCGCCCAGTTTCATACCTCTTGTCTTGAGAGAAAACTAAGTAAAGGTAAATTAAGTGGAAAGATTTCCACATTCCTGTCAGAAAGATAATCCTTATTTTAAGACTATTTAGAAAACGTTGTAGATATAGTGAATTTGAATTTCAACAAAGCATTTTTCAGAATCTCATGCTGTCCCTTTGATTATGATGGACATATGAGCTTCTGCACGATAGTACTGTTAACTGGTGTCATGTATTTGTCAGATATTCCTTAAGTGCATACTCGTTGCCAAGACATGAAAAAAGCAAGGACCGTATCCTTAAGGAAATATTTAAATATAAAGCAGAGCAATAAGAAAACTGCTATAAAAACCTTTGTTAAAGGGCAGAGGAGCATGAACATGTATGCTTGCCTAAATCAGTGTTCTCGTCCAAGTTCTACTAGAGGCCTCAATTCGCTAATGAAGACCCCTTGAATAGACTTAGAAATCTGCTATGTATTTTACACTTTTTAAAGTGTACACGTATCAAGTAGAACTAGCCACATTTCACGTGCTTCGTAAGGTCCTGTATGGCTAGTGGCTACCATATCAGACAGCACAGTTCTCTCTGCATTTTCCTCTGTAAATTGACAATAATCTTTAATATAATAATAATACTCTTTAGTTCTCAGCAGTATATTATGATTCAGAGAAGATAATATATTTTAATACAAATTTCAGGGTAGTATCTAAATGTTTAAAACTGTGAAAGAGGTATTAGACTCAGAATGGTAAATGGATTTTATGTTATTTGTCACTCTATTTAAGTGGACAGAGTTGTTGCTTATAATGCTTTCAGGCTGAGGCTGAATCCACTGCTTAGTGTGTCTTCACCTAGAGGAGATGAACTATGGCCAAATACTTGCCATCATTAATTTAGACTGACTTGGTGTGGTTCCAGAGATGGAACATGGAATAATGAGTAGAATTTACATGGAAACAGATTTTGGCTTAACGTTAAGAACTCTTCTAATAATTAGAGTTATTCCCCAATTGAATAAACTTTCCAAAGAAGTAGCTAGTTCCCTCTCACTGGAAATGTTCAGAGAGAGGGGTTGTGTAAACTCAGATGCTCTCCTAGGGATTCAAGCATTAGGGGAAAGAATTGAACTAGAGAAACTTCATAGTCTTGACTAACTGAAATTCTGTATTTGGCCTTAAATGGGTGTGGTAGGAGGACCTGCCAGTTTCAAACCTTATAATAGCACTTCTATCAACCTGGCTTTGCCCCAACCTCAAATATACTGAAGCCTTGTGTAATCATTTGTATTATAGCAAGTTTTCCAAAGTGTCTTAATTTCCTGCCTATACAATTCTGCTTACACCCCAAACTAAATCCAAAATAGCATTTGTCTCTGCCTATACCACACACACACCCTGGCCTTTTAGTTGGCTTAGTGGCAAACAGTGCTGCCAGGAAAAAAGGTTTCACTGGCAATATAAAAAGCCCAGGCTATACAGTCCCTGGGATTTCTTTATCCCCATGACCACCCAGTAATCCTGTATGTGATTTGGGTAACAAATTATAGGACCTGATTGTCAATAATATTGTTACAGTAGCAAGATGATGTGTATTTACATGTAAAAACTTCATTTTTAAGAGACTGATTTGTCAAGTTTGGAAAAATAGATGTAATCCAAACTGTGAAGTCAGCTATGATTAGGCTTCTAAACTTATTTTAAAATTGCTTAGTGGCTGCTGTCTTGGCATATCTGGCTGTTAGCTATACAACTATTATACACACAAATTACGAAGTAGTAAAATTTGACAGTGTTTTTCTTTCCTTGATATGTGTATTTCTATTCTTTCATTTATGGAAAAACTTTTTGCTGTTAACTTTAAGTTCACCTGAAATTTGAAGTTATTTTCAAAGGGTATCTGAATTATATAGAGAAAGATGTGTAGTATGTTTGTGAAATGACTTTACTAGGATCCCATAGGCTATCCTGGAAAAATCAGTATATCTACTTGGATTTCATTCGAGTATACATTATAAAACTTTGCATTTAGATTCTGGGTGAATGGAATTCTTAGATCAGGCCTTCAAGTAATTCCTATCAATATAGACATACGTATTTCATTAAATATCAACTTTCACCTGCTAGATTTTTTTCCCTGATACTAAAAATAACTGTAGTTAACACACAAGATTTCTTGGACAAATTTGTCATGAAAATTTGGCGTTAGTCTCTAGACCCAGTTCAGGTATTGATTTAAATAACAGAACAATGATATACTTATTTTTAAAATTGCAAAAATTTTTTTATCATTTTTTTTCTTTTTTACCTTTCCTATGGTGCTGAGCAGTATTTTAATGCTTATAAAATATGTGTTATCCATAAAGGCATAAAGAATAATAAGATGAATCCCTATATACCTGCTGCCTATTTTAAGAAAAGGAACATTAGCAATTCTTTTGAGGCCCCCTAAGTATCCTTCCCTTACTCATGGTAGGTATTTTGCATGGCAGGGTTTTCTTTTTGTTTGTCTGTTTTTTCCTGCTTCCCCCTTAAGGGCCCTGGATCTATGCAGAGATCTCTCATCTGGCATCCTTCCTTGTCCTGGCACTAGGATTTGTCTCCTCTCTCTTGCAAACTGAAGCTTTAAATCATTGCATGTAGGCAGATGCCCTTATAACAGCTGCATACCTTGGTAGTTGTTTGCTTGTCTGTATTTGAATTTTTGCAATGTTGTAATGGGAGAACTTTTCAGGTTATTGTCCCCATTGCCAGCGATGGATGGCTTGACTTTTAAAGTTGATTTTTTTTCTCACCTTCCCATGAAGATAAACTGAAATCATTCTAGTAGGGCTGAACTAGATAAATAAGCCAACTTTATTAAGCATTTATTCCCAGAATCAAATATCTAAAACTAACCAGATTATTTCTTACATATTCACTATTCATAGACTGTAATAGTCCAGATGAATTATTTGTAGCATCTTGCACACATATAATGCCACATGTAACACTACATGAACATCGTTGACACTGATTATAAAGACTTTGAGATCTTTATGAGGTCCCAAGGTATTTTCCATGTAATCAAAATGTTCAGTGTATTTTTTTTAATATTGTCAGTAGATAATCCGGTTCTGGTAATTCATTTACCTAGAATATTTTGATTCTTTAGAGCATTCCATTTTCTTTGTTTTCTTTTTTTATAAAGTAGAGACAGGTCTCACTATGTTGCCCAGTCTGGTCTAAGACTCCTGAGCTCCAGCAATCCTTCCACCTCAGCCTTGCAAAGTGTTGGGATTATAGACGTGAGCCAACACACCTGACCAAGCAGTCCCTTTTCATTGAACTTATTATGAAATGCCTCCTAAGATAAAGTGGAACATATTTACTGTTTGTTTCTAGTTGCCTTAGAGAGTTATTTTGTGAGGCCTAGACAACTTTGGATTTTTTTTTTAAATTCAATGAACTGGTTAAATCTTAATATGTAATTTGCTTTTGAACTTTTCAAAAGCATAAACATAACCTTCTGATAAATTCATTATAATGAAATACAGAATATTGTTTGTTCTCATTACTTACTAAAACATTTACTGTGTATGCTCAGGAAGAAGAAGCAGACGTTGAAGGCATTCAGTATAAAACACTTCGAACATTTCACCATGGAGTCAGGGTCGATGGCATAGCTTGGAGCCCAGAGACTAGACTTGATTCACTGCCTCCAGTAATCAAGTAAGTTTAATAGTACCAAATGCATTCTTTACTAGTGTACTTTGATTGTGTTACATGATCTGAAGTCTGATCATAGATACTTTTTTCTCCATTTCCATTTTCCACAACCCAAGATATTAGATATTTTGATACTTGCTACTACTTAATAATTTAGGCTTATCATCTGAATTTGTAATTTAAAGATACAGCCATGACTGTGATTCTTTGACCATGTGTTTGAGTCAAACTACAAAGCTTTTTACGTGAGATTCATCTAAATCAAGGTCTTTACAGATCGTTCACTGAATTTACAACTTAATTGAAAGTACAACTCTTAAAATAACTAAATGTAGTTGAGATGTTAATGAGCTTTCCTTCCCCACACATAGGCCAAGATCACATTTTCTTGTCTAACAGTATATAAATCTGTAGTTCTGGTCCTTGGACTTCAGTTTTTGTGAAAGTGTTTAAAAAGAATGATGGTTTTCTGAGAAAAAATCCTAGCAATGCCTGCTGAAACCCTCTTTACAGGGGCAAGAATATGTTAGGTTATTTAAGATCTGTTACAAAACACTAGCCTTGCCTCCTACAAATGTCAAATCTAAAAGATGTGTCTTTTTTAGTAAACAGTTCTTAGGAACTAAAAGTTACCAACTATTAAGCTAACTTCATTTTTTAAATTAAGGGGTAATTTAGATACTCTGATATTCTTAGCTGTTAAGGGTACAGTTTGATCAGTTTTGACAAATGCATATTCTTGTATAACCCACACCCTATTCATGCACAGTGTTTCTGTCACCCAAGAAAGTTTCTTCATATTTCTTCCCAGTTAATCATTGTATCCCACTCCCTACAGAAGCAACCATTGATCTGATTTCTATTACCAGAAATCAGTTTTGCCTATTCTAGAACTTCATGTAAGTGGAATCATACAGAATGTTTTTTGTGTCTGGCTTGTTTTTGCAATTTTTCCACATTGTTATGTATACCAGTGCTTTTTAAGTAGTACTTCATTGCAGTGTATCAATAGACCATAGTCTGTTTATTCATTCTTCTATAAGTGGGTACCAATATAGTTTCCAGACTTCAGTTATTATTTTTTGCTGAATACTGCTTTGGGTGGTTATATGATTTAATTTATCTTAGGAGTAGAATTGCTGAGTCACAGGGTAGATGTATGTTTAACATTTTAAGAAAGTGCCTGTTTCTAAAGTGGCTCTACCATTTTGTCTTTTCCCCAATAATCTAAGGGTGGTCTTCCTACTCTCCAACACTCATTCATTCATTCTGAGATAAGGTCTGGCTCTATTGCCCAGGCTAGAGTACAGTGGCACCATCTCCACTCACTGCAGTCTCTACCTCCCAGGCTCAAACCATCTTCCCACCTCAGCCTCCTCCTGAGTAGCTGGGACTATAGGCGCCCATCATCATGCCTGGCTAATTTTGGTATTTTTTGTAGGGACAGGGATTTGCCTGTCCCTACAAACTGTTGCCCAGGCTGGCCTCAAACTCCTGAGCTCAGGCAATCCACCTGCCTCGGCCTCCCAAAGTGCTGTTATGACAGCATCAGCCACCATACCTGGCCTATTCTCCAATATTTACTATTGTAAATCTTTTTTTTTTTAAATACAGGGTCTCACTCTGTCACCCAGGCTGACAGCCAGACCCGTGATCACAGCTCACTGCAGCCTCAACCTCCCTTGGCTCAGCCTCAACCCTCCCTCTTACCGCAGCCTCCCAAGTAGCTGGAACTACAGGCATGCACCACCACTCCCAGCTAAGTTTTTGTATTTTTTGCAGTGATGGGGTTTTGCCATGTTGCCCAGTCTGGTCTCGAGCACCCAGGCTCAAGCAGTTTACCCACCTTGACCTCCCAAAGTGTTAGGATTACAGGCATGAGCTACTGTGCCCAGCCTGTCTTTTTAATTTTGGCCATTCTAGTTGATGCCACAATGACATTTCCGTGATGACTGATGATGCTGACGCTTTTTTGGTGTATTCGTTTCTTCTATTAGAAATCATTGTGTGATTTCTTATAGGTTGTGAAGATGTTGCATGTTTTTTCCTAGAAGCCTGTACCGATATTTAGCTAACTTAGTTTTGAATAATCTACACAATAGCATTTGTCAGCATACGTAATGTCATTGCCAGCAGCTGGTGTGCTGTTAGTTTCCTTTTATATTAAAAGAAAGTGGTAACAATATCTAGACCTAAACAAGAACAAGTCTCTGATTCTTTACATTTTGAAAGCTGTGGAAACAGTCTTTTTCCCTTGGTTTTAAGTTTTGTGATACTTTAATCTAGATATTCAGCTGTTGTATTCTATACTCTCCTTGTTGCTTGGTACTTGTTTTCCTGTCCTCTTTTTAGTGAATTTGCTGTGTTTCATCATTTCTGGTTGGTGTTTTTGTTTGGTTGGTTTTTTCTTATTTTTTGGTAAACTGTCTCAAGTCCTTTTTGGAACTGTACAAATATCAGTAACAAATTCGAAAAGCATTAGCAGGCCATTAATTTTAGACTATTTTTAGAGCAAGATGACAGCACAATCTTGTTTTCAAATAAATTATTTTTATTATAAAATAATAAATGCTTAATAGATAAAATTTAGAAAACACAGAAAATAAAAAGGAGAAGAATGCCACCTGTACTCCCAATACCCTTTTCATTTTTGTACATAATTGTACATAATTGTGATTATACTAGAGTAACTCTCTATACTTTTTTTACTTTACTTTTTTTATAGTATTTTAAAATAAATAGTAGTCTGTCACCATGACTAAGGTATAACTCAGCATCTCTCTTATCATCATTAATTTTTATCTTACATTTAGAAACCCTTTATGATGACTTATCATTAGCATGTAGTTGCCTTAAATTCTCTTTCTCCCTGCCTTTCTACTCTTTCCATCACTACTTGCTTTTCTTTTACAGTGGCCAGAGAATTCATTGTTCATCTTATTTCCGTTCTCTGAGATTTTCTGGTTCAGTTAAAGAAGGACTTAAATATCCCTAAAACAGCAAGGATTCAAAGAAAAGTAGAGCAACACAAGGCTGGCCATAAAGTTTTCTGGGTTTGTTTGTTTGGTTTTATTTAGATCCTAATAAGATTATTAATTTTCTTTTTAAGTAAGTATTCTTTGATTACTGTAACTCCTCTGTTTGCTGACATTTTTACTGAACTTGGCCTCATTTTGCTATTAATACCTCTTTACAAACCCTCTTAGTTGGGATATTTCTTTTAACAACTTCCAAAATAGCTTTTATCTGTTTTAGAGGTGACATTTTGAACAAAGTTTTGTTATAACTGAGGAAATCTACTGAAGGAGACCCTCAACATGAGTGATACTGTTGTGGCAAATTTGTGTAGAGTTTCCTATGAGCAAAGAAATAATGAATTCCCAAAATATTAATGGGACAAATTCAAAGGAGAAGAATTAGGTAGAATAAGCTTTGTTTTACAGGTTTTTTCTTACCCTTTATTTGCATGTATAAAATATAGCATACATGCTTAAACATACATATAGTATGTATTAGGGTTCTCTAGAGGGACAGAATGAATAGGATAGGTGTATATATGAAGGAGAGTTTACTAAGGAGTATTGACTCACATGATCACAAGATGAAGTCCCACAATAAGGCGTCTGCAAGCTGAGGAGCAAGGCAGCCAGTCGGAGTCCCAAAACCTCACAAGTAGGAAGGCCAACAGTGCAGCCTTCAATCTGTGGCCTAAGGCCCAAGAGCCCCTGACAAACCACTGGTGTAAGCCTACGAGTCCAGAAGCTGAAGAACTTGAGTCTAATATTCGAGGGCAGGAAGCATCCAACACAGGAGAAAGATGAAGGCTGGAAGACTTAGCAAGTTAGCTCCTTCCACCTCCATCTGTTTTTTCTAGTTGTGCTGGCAGCCAATTGGATCGTGGCCACCCACATTGTGGGTGTGTCTTTCTGAGGGTGGGTCTTCCCCTCCCACTCCACTGACTCAAATGTTAATCTCTTCTGGCAACACCCAGAAACACCCGAATACACCCAGAATCAGTACTTTGTATCTTTCAATCCAATCAAGTTGACACTTAATATTAACCAGCACAGAGTATATATGTGCATTGTAACATGTTTATTATAAACACTCATGTAATCATCACAGAGGTCAAGAGATAGGACATTGCTAGCACTTGAGGTTGCCAGTGTGCCCTTCTCCAATCAACCTTCTTCTTTCCCCTTAAAGGCTATCAGTTTCATGTTTATTAGGATAATTATCTCCTTGCTTTTTTGTAGTTTTATCAGTTACTGATGCATCCCTGAGCAATATAGCTTAATTTTGCCTGCTTATGAACTTTCTTATGAATAGAATAATACTATATGTATTTTTTTTGTCCTGCTTTGTTCACTTCACATTATATATATGAGATTCATCCATGTTTCTACTTGTAGATCTAATTATTTATTACTATGTAGTATTTCGTTGTGAGTCTATGACAGTTTATGCATTCTATTAATACTATATTTCCAGTTTGGGGTTCTGAATGTGCTGTTTGAACATTACTGTGCATATATATCATAATGTACATTTTTTTTTTGAGACAGAGTCTACCGTTAACATACTTGAAACATACTTTTCCCCTAACAGCTGACACATATTTCTTCAGTGTTTCTTAGGCCTTTTCTTTCTCCTCCTTTTCCCCTTTTTTTTCCTTGTCTTGTCCACTTGTAAAAGGTGTGAAGAATGATTGGGGAGATGGACTGACAGGTCAACCAAAGGGAAGCTGACTAGCCTAGATAGGGGAATTTGAACTAAAGTGGGCAAAATTCTGATATCAAAACTTGGGCATTAGCAACCTGTCATTCCATGTGTATGCCAAATGCAGCATAGGAGGGGATTTTTTTTTTTAACGTGTTGCCATTGTTACCAAAACACAAGGGATTGGTCTAGGCCCTGTTGCATACCACACAGAAAGCCAGTGACTAAGACAACGAGTATTGCAAGGGAAGAAGGCTTTATTCAGGTGCTGCAGCTGAGGAGATGGGAGATAAGTCTCAAATCCATCTCACTAACCCACTAAAATTAGGGATTTATACAGCAGGGAAGAAATGTAACTACATGTAGAAAGACAGGACTTCTAGGGTGTAAGGAACCAATCATGACAAACGAGGGGTCTGGTGTCTCATTGTCCAGATGCAATGATCTGGTAAGTTTCAGTTCCTTTATACTATCTGGGAGGCCTGAAGGTCAGTTTCCTGAGAAAGGAACTCAGAGAAGACAAATAAAAGTTTCAGGCTTTAAGAACAGGAGAGTCAATCTCTGTAATTATCCCCAAACCGTAAACATTAGTTCTGTGGGGAAGTTGGGCCAGTTTCACCATCAGGACCACAAAGTGGACCTGATTGGGTTTTGGCTCTCCCTGTTTTTTTTTTGCTTTTTGCCAGACCTGTTATGTCCCAAATCAAAGCACCTATTTTTATAATGCATTGTTAATTAAATATAGGTATTCGTTAGGTTAAGTGACAGTAATGATAAGAGTGTACGTTTGCATTTTAAAATGAGATTGATAGAGTGCTTTCATTTATTAATACAAAAGGCATTAGAAGTAAACTAATCCAGTCTCCTTTACTTTATTGAGGAGGAAACTGAGCCCTGAGTAGTTAAATGCCATCTTCAAGTTGCATAGCTAAAAAGTAGTAGAGCCACTACCAGGCTGACATGGTTAATCAAATGAAAATCTTGTTAAAATATGGCAGATTTTTAGGGGATAACTCGATACTCAACATCTGTTAAGCAATTTAATGAAACAGTCATATATTTGTATACGATTTATGAGGGTATATTTATTTCCCACTGTTGCCATAACAAATCACCACAAGCATAATAACTTAAAACAACAACAGAAATTTATTATCACAGTTCTGGAGGCACATGTTCAAAATCACATTATCAGTGGGGTTGGTTTATTAGGCTCTGAGGCAGAATTCATTCCATGCCTGTTTTCTAGATTCTGTTGGTGACCAGGAGTCCTTGACTTTCTTTGCCTTGTTGATGCATCACTTCAATCTCTTACCCTTCATACCTCCTTCTCCTCTGTGTTTATCCTTTTTTGTGTTTCATTCATTGTTAAATTTAGGGCCCACCCTAGATCCAGGATGATCATCTCAGTATCCTTTAATTCAATCATGTTTGCAAAACCCTATTTTCAAATAAAGCAGCACTTATAGTTACCAGGGGTTAGCAGATAGACTTATCTTTTTGAGGACACTTTTTTTTTGTTTTGTTTTGTTTTGTTTTGTTTTTGAGAGGGAGCCTCGCTCTGTCACCCAGGCTGGAGTGCATTGGCGTGATCTCGGCTCACTGCAACCTCAGCCTCCCAAGTTCAAGTGAACTTGGCCTCAGCCTCCAGAGTAGCTGGGATTACAGGTGCACATCACCATGCCCAGCTAATTTTTGTATTTTTAGTAGAGATGTGATTTCGCCATGTTGACCAGGCTGGTCTCAAACTGACCTCAAGTGATCCGCCCACCTCGGCCACCTGAAGTGCTAGGATTACAGGCGGGAGCCACTGTGCCCAGCCTGAGGGCACTTTTTAACCTGCTAAAGATAATATGGGATTCTTGCTGTTCAGACAGAGTTTCGCTCCTGTCACCCAGACTGGAGTGCAATGGCGTGATCTTGGCTCACTACAACCTCCGCCTCCCAGGCTCAAGAGATTTTCCTACCTCAGTCTCCCAAGTGGCTGGGACTACAGGCACACGCCACTGCACCCGGCTAATTGTTTTTTGTTTGTTTGTTTGTTTTGTAGAGATGTGGTTTTGCCAGGTTACCCAGGCTGGTCTGGAACGCCTGGCTCAAGTAGTCTGCCCACTTTGGCCTCCCAAAGTGCTGGGATTACAGGCATAAGCCACTGCACCCGACCATGGCATTCTTGTGCAATATATAAATATATAGAGGTGCAAAATAAACTGTATGCTAATGTAGTGCATGGTATCCCCTTTCATAAGAACCCTCACTAGACAACCAAGGAAGCCAAAGACTGAAAACTACAAAACATTGCAGAAAGAAATGAAAGATACAAATAAATAGAAAGAAAGCCTGTGTTCATGGATTGAAAGATTTCGTAGTATTAAAGTGTCTATGCTACCCAAAGCTCTACAGAGTCAATGAAGTCCTTATCAATCTCTGTGGCACTTTTACAGAAACAGAAAAACCATCCTAAAATTCAAATGGAATCTCAAAGGACCCCAAATGACCAAAACAATCTTGAGAAAGCTGAAGGTCGCACACTTCTTTATTTCAAATCGTATTACAATGCTATACAGTAATCAAAACAGTATGGTACTGGCATAAAGATAAATATGTAGACCAATGGAACAGAGTGGAAAACTTAGGAAAAATACCTTCACATAGCCATCAAATGATCTTTGACAAAGGTTCCAAGACTACACAATGGGGAAAAGGATAGTCTCTTCAATAAATGATGTTGAATAAACTGAGTATCATGCAGAATGATAAAATTGGACCTTGCACAAATGAGCTCAAAATGGGACCTAAACCTAAGACCTGAAACTATAAAACTCCTAAAAGAAAAGATCTGGAAAAAGCTGTATGACACTAGATTTGGCAGTTATTTCTTAGTTTTGATAACAAAAGTACAAGCAATAAAAGCAAAAATAGACAAATGAGACTAAATCAAACTTTAAAACAAGTACATGGCAAGGAAAGTCAACAGAGTCAAAAGGCAACCCACAGAATGGGGGAGAATATTTGCAAGCCATATACCTAACAAGGGGTTAATATCCAGAATGTATACAAAAAACTTCTACAACTCAACCACAACAAAATAAATGATCCCATTTAAAAATGATTCAAAAAGACTTAAATAAACATTTCTCCAAAGAAGGTATATGAATGGCCAACAGGCATATGAAAAGATGTTCGACATCACTAATCATTAAAGAAATACAAATCAAAACCACATGAGAGGTTACCTCACATGTTAGGATTGCCACTACCAAAAAAGCAGAAAATAACAAATGCTGACCCAGGAAGTAGAGAAATTGGAACTCTTCTGTACTGTTGGTCAGTATGTAGCAATGGTGCAGCTGCTATGAAAAACATTCCAAAGGTTCCTCAGAAAATTAAAAATAGAATTACCTAATTGCTCTGGCTAGACTTCCAGTATTATTTTGAATATAAGTGGTAAAAATGGACGTCCTTGTTCCTAATCTTAAAAGAGAGACCACCATCTTTTCACCATTAAGAATGATGTTACTTGTGGGCTTGTCACAGGTGGCCTTTATTGTGATGCAGAATATTTTGTCTATACCTAATTTGTTGAGTTTTTATCAAGAAATAATGTTGTCTTTAGTCAAATTCTTTTTCTGCATCTGTTGAGATGATGTGGTTTTTGTCTTTCATTCTGTTAATAAAGTGAACCACATATATTTATTTGCGTATGTTGAACATCGTTGCATACCAGGGATAAGTCCCACTTGATCATGGTGAATAATCTTTTTAATGTACTCTTGATTACAGTTTGCTAGTATTTTGCCAACATAGTACTTGAAGTCCTAGCCAGAGCAATTAGATATGAAAAAGAATTAAAAGACATCCAAATAGGAAAGGAAGAAGTTAAATTATCTGTTTCCTGATGCATGATCTTATATACCGAAAAGCTAAAGACTCCACCAAAAAACTGTTAGAACTGATTAATGAATTCAGTAAAGTTGCATGATACAAATCAACATTCAAAAATCGGTAACCTTTCTAATATACTAACAATGAACTATCTGAAAAAGAAATTAAGGTAATATGATTTACAAAAGCATCAAAATATCTTAGGAATAAATTTAACTGAGGAGGTAAAAGATCTGTACACAGAAATGATAAAACATTGATGAAAGACATTGAACTTGGCACAAATAATTGGAAACATATCCTGTGTTCATGGATTGGGTGAATTAATATTGTTAAAATGTTCTTACTCCTCAAAGCAATCCACAGATTCAATGCAGTGCCTACCTATCAAAACTCCAATGTCATTCTTTACAGAAATAGAAAAATCAATTTAAAAATTTATATGAAATCATAAAACACCCCAGATAGCCAAAGCAATTTTGAGCACAAAAGAACAAACCCGTAGGCATCACACTACCTGATTTCAAAATATATTGCAAAGCTGTGGTATTCAAGACAGCATGGTACTAACACAAAAAGAAATACCTCAACCAATAGAATAGGATAGAGAGCCCAGAAATAAATTCGTGCATTTATGGTCAATCAATTTTTTACAAGGATGCCAAGAACATACAATGAAGAAAGTACAGTGTCTTCAATGAATGTTGTTGCAAAAAATGGTATAGACACATGCAGAAGAATGAAACTAAACCGTTATCTCACCCCATGTGCAGAATCAACTGAAATTGGATTAAAGACTTAAACCTAAGACCTTAAACTGTAAAATGGCTAGAAGAAAATAGAAAAGGCTTCACAACATTAATCTCCACAACAGTGAATTTTTTGGATCTGACCCTAAAAGTACAGGAAACAAAAGCAAAACTAGGCAAGTGGAATTGTATTAAACTAAAGAGCTGCACAGCAAAGAAAATAACAGAGTGAAGATGCAACCTACAGATAGGAAGAAAATATTTGCAAATCATACATCTTGATAAGGGGCTAATATCAACAATATGTAAGGAACTCAATAACAAGAAAACAGGTATATTTAAAAATGGGCAAAGAACCTGAGTAGACATTTCTTGAAAGAAAACATGCTTTATTCCACTACCACTTTAATTTTACCTCTGAGAAGACCTTGGACAAAGAATCATTCCCTGGTGGCTTTGATCTGTTTTCTCTAACAACTCTTGACAAATTACTGGAAAGGGGTGTAATAGCAAAGGTCTACCAACACATCAGGGTCTGTGGATTAAGAGCCTTTAGTTAAGAAAAAAATGGCTCACTGTAGTCAAACTAAAGAATGAATTTAGATCTGTGTATGATACTCTTTTTACCAAAGAATTGAAAATAAACTTTTGTTTTTCAGTATATAATTTGTATTTTTTTCTCAGCCATTGTCTCACATCCTGCGAATCTAGAAAATTTAGGATTAAAGGTAAACTAGTTTAAAAAGTGGTTATTGGCCGGGCGCAGTGGCTCATGCCTGTAATCCCAGCACTTTGGGAGGCCGAGGTGGGTGGATCACCTGAGGTTAGGAGTTTGAGACCAGCCTGGCCAACATTGTGAAACCCTGTCTCTACTAAAAATACAAAAATTAGCCATGTGTGGTGGAGGGCGCCTGTAATCCCAGCTACTTGGGAGGCTGAGGCAGGAGAATCTTTTGAACCTGGGAGGTGGAGGCTACAGTGAGCTGACATCATACTACTGCACTCTAGCCTGGGTGACAAAGCAAGACTGTCTCAAAAAAAAGAAAAAAAAAAGGAGGGTTTGCTGCTTAGGTTTTGTTTTTTAATTTAATAATCCATTGATTACTGAAAAACATGTTTTAAATGTTTAAAGTATAAATAATACTCTAGCCTTTAGTAGGTATAAATGTATCAGCTTTTATAGTTATAAAAATAGTATCTTACTTCATCTGATTTATTTGGAGGAATAGAAAACACTAAGGATTATGGATAACAGAAGAGGGCAAAGACTAAAGTAGATGTATAACAATATTTTTAATATCTCTTGTTGACCTGGCTAAAATGAAGATACTTTTTAAAATCCATCCTTTTTTGCTTTTAAGAAAACATTTAAAATTAAATTCAAGTGCTGATTTAGTGTAAAATTCTATACTTTTATTATTGAAAAAGCAAATCCAGAATAGACTAACCTTTTGTATGTTCTCAAAATAAAATAATATGACTCCTACTTTCTGTGATGGCTATATAATATTTTTTACAATAAAGCCACAACAGTCTTCTTTCCCCCTCCATAAAAAGCATGATTATGAGTTATGATAAAAGCTTCAGTGACCTGGAGGGAAGGATGGGGAAAGGGGAGACTTTTCACTTACAAAGGCTGAAAATTGGTATATTTTTGTTTTTTTGCTTCCAGATTTTGTACTTCAGCTGCTGATATGAAAATTAGATTATTTACTTCAGATCTTCAAGATAAAAATGAATATAAGGTATGTTGACAACTGTCTACATCTTTAGAGTTTATTTTAAAACGTTTGTTTTTTGCTTTTTTAATTGCATTTATTCCAATTTAAAATGGCTTTTTATGGTCATCATTAAAGTATATAATTTAGGGTCTCATTTACTCTACTATAGGTTATAGTAGCTAGCTTGCTATATTACTAAGAACTAGGTTCTTAATAATGACTATAAATCTGATATCTCTTATTGAAATATTAGGAACAACAAATAAGAAAGAATTAGAAATTTACAGTTGGGTATAGTAGGAGTATGATAGACATGACCATTCATAGAGTAAGAGTTGAACTTCATGGGAACAAATGATCAGTACAGCATAGCACAGGCAGGATTCCAAAGTGGTTAAGAGCACAGACACAGAAGCCAGATTCCTTGCATTTAAACCCCAGTATTATTACTTAGTAATGGTGTGACCTTGGTTGAGTAACCTAATCTCTTTGTGCTAATATCCTTACCTGTAAAATGTGGGTAATCATAGCAGCTGCCTTATAGGATTACGAGCATTGACTGAGCAAATTCATATAAAACACTTAGAATAATGTTGGTACATAGTAAACGCCATATGTGTTTTCTGTTACTATAATAATAACCCTCAGATTGGGTTGAAATTGCATCATGTTTTCTTATAAGAATGGTATTGCCTTCTTGGCTTTCTAATAAGCCAAAATATGAATATTGTTATAAAACAAAGATAAATTATAAACTTTTCCAATCATTTAGAAAATAGTAAAAAAAAATATGCTGTAAGCTATTTATAATGGGCTTAATGTACTGTATGGATTGGTTAATTTAAGGCTGTACCAGAAATAACCAAGTATATAAATGGCACATAAAATTTTGACTTATCCAAAGTTAATATGCTAGTTATAATACACATTAAACATTTACTGTTAATTTAGTTTGTCTTGTAGACTGTGACAGAAGCTTTGGAGAATGATTTGGAGGACCTGGGTTTGTTAAAGTTGCTCGGGAATGTTTGACCCAAATCCTTTTTTTCTTTTTTAATGTTACATCTCTACATAGTGAGCAGTACTATATAGAACTGCTTTAATAACCTCAGAACTGAGATCAAATTTAAGTTTTTGGAAAGAAGGAAAGGTAGAAAGAATGATAACCATTAAAGTAATTATCTGACAGGCCTATTTAGCATTTCAACTATGAAGATTTAGACAGATTGAGCCTTACCTGCTCACACAGTCCTCCACTGTGCAACTTCTCATTTATTGCTTCTGTGTCGAGAAGATTTTTTGTGTTTGTGATGACTATGGGCTTATAACAACCAGCTGTCTTCGCTGCTGGCAGTCACATTGAGCGTGTAAATGAAGTCATTAGATGGGGAAGTCCATCCTGTGTATGTTTGTTAAGTAGTAGTGAGTATGCAGAACAAGAGATATAAGGTAAAAAGCCTAGAAGTACTCTACCTCAGTACCCTAAAAAGTTCCTAAAAGTACCCTAAAAAAGTACCCTTCAGTACCCTAAAAAGTACCCCTAAAAAGTTTCCTAGCTCTAATTTTTATTTAGGCTTTATATAATAAGTGAGAAAGAAGGTGATATGAGGACAGGTACAATAAAAATGCGTGTGTGTTTTTGTAAGAAATGCATACTAGAAAAGAAAGACTAAGCTAATAGTGTGTTGAATGATCAATTTCTTTCCAAGATAAACCTTCCAGAAAAGTGGGTGTATAAATCATGCTTTAAAAATAGCAGATTGCTTAAGAAATATTTATAGAAAAACATGCAGTGAAAGCTTTTAAGGCAGTGAAGCAAAAATATTATGTAGGAATATTGTAGGTTATTTTTCTGTTTTCTTACTAAGCTTTCTCTTTCTGTTAGGTTTTAGAGGGCCATACAGATTTCATTAATGGTTTGGTGTTTGATCCCAAAGAAGGCCAAGAAATTGCAAGTGTGAGTGACGATCACACCTGTAGGTATGTTGCTTATGTTATAACCACATTTTTAAATTGTCATTTTAATGAGAATTACATTTTTAAAATGAGAAAACAATGTGACTTTTATATAAATTCTATAGTGTTGTAAAAGAAGCATACCTTATTTGAACTGTTGGTATGGCACACACATGAGTTTCAAAACCAGTGAGATGAGTCCTCATCGCCATTAATGAAAACTTCCCTTGCCTCCCATGTGTGTCTTTTATCTCTTATTTCAGATTTTCACATTTATGAATTCCAAATCTATATTGGGCTGGGCACAGTGCCACACGCCTATAATCCCAGCTCTTTAGGAGGCCAAGGTGGGCGGATCACCTGAGGTCAGGAGTTAACGACCAGCCTGACCAACATGGCGAAACTCCATTTCTACTAAACATACCAAAATCAGCCATGCATGGTAGTGCACACTTGTAATCCCAGCTACTCGGGGGGCTGAGACAAGAGAATCGCTTGGACCCGGGAGGCTGAGGTTGCAGTGAGCCAAGATTGTGCCACTGCACTCCAGCCTGGGTGACACAGCGATACACCATCTCAAAAAAAAAAAGCACACACACACAAACATACATTGGATCAAATTCTTCAGTATTGGACAAGATGAGTAGGAGTAAAATGCAGTTGTCAAGTTACTTCACAGATGTTGTATAAGTTAGTGTGTAATAATGAACTATGACTCTCATCTGCTACATAAGACTGATGGAAAATTTAGTGTTTTGATAAAATCAGTAGTTTCTACGTAAGTTTTTTTTTAGATACAATACATTTAACTATTATGTTCTTCTACCTCACCCTCTAATTTAGAACAGATGAGGTAGCTATAACATTTTAATAGTGCCTAAAGCTGGAGAATTTTACAAGTAAAGAACAAGATGAAAAGGAAGAATAGCAGGTGGAAATAAGCTGAGAAGTCAGGAGTGGAATGAGTGCATCAGTCATTGGAAGGGTGTCAGTTGCTTCATTTGCTTTAACAATACTGAGGAAGAGAAAAACTGCTGCTCTGCTGTTTTGCATAATGTTTCATAAAACTCTGCCAAAATCCTTAGTATTTATTAGTACTTATGTACATATAAAACTATTAAATATGTATGAGTTCACATTAGAAGTAAAGCTGCTAGCTACTTTTTAAATTTTTAATCTTCTTAATATAGCTCATCTTTTTAAAGTGATAGAGTCATAGGCCATTATTCTTTATGTACTGTCTGTTAAAATTTTCATGTCAGAGATATGAAAGATTTACATGACATTAAGATTCTAGAGCCCCAGGTACTACAAAATCAAGTTTGTATAGTGACTTGAAGAGTAAATGGAATTGTTTTAAGGTAAAAATTCAATCACTGGAAATAAATAATGACTGTCCTAATCACAAGCATTTGGAATAATGAAATCTGCAAAGGGGGAAAATGAGTGTCTCTGCAAGCCAAGGAATCGCCTCTGAATAGTGAACAAAAGCCAGAGAGACCTAAGATCACACTCAGTATCTATGTTTTTGTTTGTTTGTTTTCTTATGACTCAGTTTTTTTTGTACACTAGCAAAATTATTTAAAAATTTAGGGGACTGACATAGGGTTGATAACTTTTTATTTTGTCAAATATAAGACTCTTACGTTTACTGCCTTCTACCATTATCATTTTATAAAAGAAAGGACATTATTACTCTAAAAAGTAGGAAAGGCATAACTAAAGAGTAAGTCTTTTCATTTAAATAAATCTAATTTTTTAAAACCTCACTACGTTGCTCCTAAGTTTCTCATTTTGCCAGACTGTGGTTGTTGATATTAGTGTTCAACAAATATTTGCTTTCCTTTCACCCTCCCATGAAAGGAGATTTTCCCACCTGATTGGCCCTTCCTTTGTGAATTGTTTAGGCCAATGTAGCATTAACAGGTGTGACACAGCAGAAGCTTCAAATGTTTTGCCTGGCTTGACTTGACCTCCTGTGCTCTGTCATTTGCTATAAGATGAGCATGTCCTAGATAGCTACCAATCACAGAATGAGAAACACATGGAGCAGATATGGACCCATATGGCATTATGGAAACAGAGCTTCCCATAGACCCATGTGCAAGAAATTTATGCTTATTTTTGTAAACCACTGAGATTTTCGGGTTGATGCACATCAAAGTATTTTTAGATTTTACAGCTTAGTTCACCAACCAAAAATAAACAACTCTGATTGGTTATTAAAGCCAAACCTCTTAGGCCAAAACCTAAGCAATATAGGTAAGATTTTTTAAAAAAACAGAACACATATAAAAACAAATTTAAAATGAGAAAGAGTAGATAGTATCATACACTCTCATAGCAGGAAAAGAAGGAATTCTGAGAGGACATGTGATAATGATAAGATTCTTATAATATCACTTATATATTCTTACATTATCACATATGTGACAAAAGAGACTATCATATGAGCAGTTCTACAACATGTATTCTGTACTGTAAAGAGCAGACTCAGTGCTTAAAAAATTTTTAAATAACCTTAATATTTTGATCTGTGCATATTTTCTGATGTTTGACTTTGACATTTCAAAGAAAGACACGATATTATAATCAGCTAGCAGAATTTTGCCCTAGGAACACTATTTTAAAACAATCTGTCACCTGAATAGGTTCATGAAATGTATGTGTTGTATTGAAAATTGCCAAATTATGAATCAAATAGAATAAAGAGTCATACGGTGAACCAAAGTACCTCTGATAATATAAAATGTTATTATGGAAGATGATAGATTACATTTTATCTAAGATTCCATCTAGTTTTACTATTCTGTGATCTATGCAAGTTTATAAGAAAATTGAGTTCTCATTAAAGTCGGTCTTTATCAGTTCCAACACTGCCTTTCTAACAAACGTTTTATAATGCCTACCACACCTTTTTAAATGAAACTCACCGAAAATGTAGCCTTCCAAATATGTAAGTACAGAAAATTGTTATAGTCCCTTAATTTTATTATATGTTTCTATAAAAGGAAAACCAATAGAATAATAATGCATTGTGTATAAGCTCAGATACAACTACATATGAAGACATAGTGGGGTAGCTTTTGTTATTCTTTACAACGAATAAGACTGGATATCAGAAAAATTAGATAACACGAAAATGTAAGGCAGAGGCAAGGCAGTCAACTTGCACAGTTGCAAGGATTTATGAGTTGTGTAGAGTATAATGTAAATAGTGCCATCTGGAGTTCTGCAGTGTCATAGCCCTGAGCAGATCTACAGTTGTAGGATAAAAGCTCATGTTAGTAGTAATAGAATGAAATTAAATCTCATAAGAGAAATAGGGAAATACAGGTAATCAAAATAGGAATAACATAGCAAGATAAATCATAGGATGTCAAGTTTGAAAAATAAGGAAAGACAATATTCTTGCAAATCAGCTAGTTTTTATATGTACAGTATCAAAGTAATTCACTGTTATGCCATGGAATGAAATAATTAATGAAGATTGCAGAAAATATCTCTTTTGAAATGTCCCTACTTTTTGGGATTTCTAGAGTTCACTCAGTCATTCAAAAGGCATATAAAATGACTAGCATCACTGGCTCTCATGTGCTAAATGTCTGTGGCACCCCAATAATCAGGACAACCAAAAATAGCCCCTTAGGTATTGGACCAACCCCTTGTTGAGGCTCATTGGTTTAGATAATAATATGTGACCAGGCACTATCCTGAGCATTTTTTATGAATTCACTCATTTAATCCTCAAACACCTTATAGGATAGGTTCTTGTAGTATTCCCCTTTTATAGCAGTCTGTCTCTTAAGTACTGAAGTATACTGTTTCTACTTTAAGATTCTCTAAGAGATTTTAGTCTTTTGGGGTTATTGAAAAAGCAAATGTTCCTATTACCTGTCCATTCTGATCAAAATCAAGCATTAGTTATAGCTTCGTAAAATTGATAGAATTGTATTTAGAGTCATGTCTATAGAAGTGTTACCATCTTCTGCTGGTAAAGAACTTATCGTTTTTAAAGATACCTTTGACATCACACTCTAGTACCAATCCTTGAAATGAAGATGTTAGGTTCCTTCTTCATACCACATTAGCCCAGTTATTCAGATAAAGAAGAGGAGAAAATGCAAGCTGCCACAGAGAGCTGCATGGTATCAGTGATGCCTAAGTAACAGAGGGTTTGACTGCTGCTGAGAAACAGACTTTTCTGGAGGGTAGGGAAAGCTATTCTGGAGTAGGTTACTTTAGACTTTCACTAATAAGGTATTTTGTGGATTCGGCCAGGCTTTGCTGCTGTAGAGGACATCACACAGCTTAGAAGAATATTCTGCTGGTAGTAATAGAAGAGCTTAGAAAAATGCTCTTCTGGTAGTAAAAGAATGCTTTTCTGTATGAAAAGTATGAAAAGTATATATATACTTACTATTTCTGTATGAAAATATATATATATTTTCATTTTTCTTACAGAAAAAGTAAGTATATATATACTTTTCATACAGAAAAAGTAAGTATATATATACTTTTCTTACAGGAAGTATATATATACACACACACTTACAGAAAAGTATATATCTTGATGAAGAAATATGTATCTTTATGAAAAAGGTGCCATTACTGAAACAGCAAGCATCTGAGAGATGTGTTTAATAAAAGAAATTCCCAAGTAAAGCATGGAGTTTCTAGTCATTCAGCCTCATATTCTACACCATTTTCTTTATGATCCCTCATCATGTCTACCATATGCAGATGCACTCACGTGCATATACATGTATATATAAAAATGTATATGTACACATATATACACACGTTGATACAAATACTGATGCTTTATGTGTGTGTTTGTATGTGCATATGCACAGAAAAATATAAATACTTATGTTCATAGTTATGACCTAGTGTCATTGAAAGAAGGCTAAAATTATTATGGTATTTGAAAGGTAAAGAAGCGCATATTCATTTAGAAAAAATTATTATCTCTTCCTGCGAAAGAATGTAAAAGTGTCATTTAAGTATTTAATGGGTTAAGCTTATTATTTTTTAAAACTCACTAATACAGAACATCTCATTCCCAGTCATTGCCAAATAACAGATGTTCTTGTATATTAGAAACAGTACCATTCTGTAAGAACAAGTCAGATCAACAAGTATTTATTAAACATATTTAGTATACCCAATATTTAGTACTTCGGGTGATACAAAAGAAATACAAGACCTAGCACTCACTGTAACTACAAAGGATATCAATAGTAAATCCCATCCCTCCTCCTCATCCCTCAATAATCTTTTAAAATATTAGATAAAAGTTTATGGTGAAAGAAAACTGATTTCTAGTAACCAGGGAATTTTTAGTTTAATAAAATATAGGTGTGCATATAATGTTCCATTCACTTTCTCTAAGCCATGGAATATTTGTAGTTGTCATGTTCTAACTGGGATCACTTTTTAAAAGAATGAGAGAAGGGTGGCATATAAAAAATAAAGAATAAGATATAGGAATGTAACCAAATCACTGTATAAAGGAATACTAAATTACCTAAGCTACTGACTAAGCCAGTAAAATAGTTGTTTGAAAAATGTTACAAGAGGAAAAAGGATTTTTATCAAATTTGTTCTGTGTACCACATGCAAGCTATGTGTTTTTCATATTACCTCTGTTTATGTACATTTGCAAGTCTTTAAGATCCATAATTAAGGTGAAGTGTTCTTCCTCCACCCCCACCCCAACTGAGATCACAAAATATGCAATGTACTTAATAATAGTCCTTGTGGGAAACAGAAAAAAGGAAACTGAGAGCCTTCTGAAGGCAGGCCAATGAAGCATTCTTTGGAAAGTAATCCACATCTAGGAGTGCATAAACCATGCCCGGGTACAAAGTATAATCAGAATAATTTACATGATTTATTATAGTGTTATAGTTAAAATTCAGGAAAAGTTCCCTGCTTGTCTTCTAAAACTCACTCTAATTTTCTGTAACATTTTGAATCAAGATCAGTTATTGCATAGTTCTAACAAAAGCCTTGAGAAAGGGATAAAATGGACACTTTGTGTTGAGCGTGGTAATACTTTAGCTCCAGTGATAGAACATAGAGATTGTCTTTAAAAGAGCTCTCCAAAAATTATACTAAAACCTGTTTATCACTTTTGCAGACATTTTTAAATTCAATGCAATGAAATAGTGTGTTAATGAAAGACTGTAATAGAGTAGGAGTCAGTAAAGTGCTGAAAAAGTTTTCTAAAACTTGACATGATCATTTACTGGTAAAAATCACTCTCTAGTAGCCAATACTTTGTTCTTTTTTGTATGCCCTTGTAGATGAAATACAAAACAAGTACTTAATAAAATATACCACCAAATCAGTGACTATAGTAATTTAAGCTTGCTTTAGGTGGCCCTCATGTGGTTACAGTAAGTGGATTGTAAAATGGGAATCATATCCATAAACAGTTTCCAGATTTTGAAAGACCGTTGATATGAATGATAAAGGAGTACTTTCTCTTATTGATAGCTTTAGTATTCAGCATATAGTCAAATTTTAAGTTGTAAAGTTTATCAAAATTTTTCTTGGATAAAATGAAATGCTAATATTTCCTGGGTAGTGTTACTGTTGCTTGTGTTAAGGCTTATGTTAGTTAAAGAAAAAGCCCTTCTACTCTGAATTCCTTAAAGATGAAATCATTACACATGGTCTGTTTGAAAACTAACATATGGTATTTCTTTGCAGTTGAGAGTTTAATTTTTGAAGTTTATTTTTAAATGTGACAAAATTTCTCAATTTCCATCCTTCAAAAATTTATCTGTCTGTATAAGTTAAATGAGATGTTAACAATTGTCCTCTGAGACAGCCTCAGTTTCTCACCTCTGTGATAATAAATTGTAGTTTCTGCTCAATTTGTTTACAATTACAAGAAATCAAAATGAAGGAACAGCATATAAATTGATAAGATTTTTACCCTCCCCAAAGCTTTGTGAAGATGTATAATAGATTAAATTTTGTGTGGTGTAGTTTATTAGTGTTCTGTATGAAACAGGGCACCTTCTTCCTTCTCTCTCCACCCTCAAAGTACATGCAGCCTTTGTTATCAACTCTGATTTTGCCTTACTATTTTCAGTTATTGAGGGGTAAGATAATAAGCATGTACAATTATCTCATTTTCGCCCTCTTAAATCTTGCTCTGAAGTCAGTAAAACTTCTAATAATAATATTTTATCATTAGTACTGCTAGTACATTAAAACTACTGCTACAGCTACTACTTGCTCAGTAGTCTCAATTTTTTTAAAAAAAGAATTAATCTAATCTTATTTTCTAAATATATTTGGACACACATACTGAAAGTATCCTTTACAAAATTCTTCCAACTATCCTGCTATTTTGTTGTCTCCACTTTTAAGGCTTTTGCCTAGCTGTCAAAGTTCTCCATAGTCTCAACCATAAACTGACAAAGTTTATTTACCAACTCTAACCTACCATACCCACCGAAAAGATTTGTCCATCTAATCTCTAGATGTGGGCTTTCAGTTACATGGTTCCCCACCTCTGAACTCCTTTTGCACTTAAAACCAGATATTTTAGCACTTTGCAAAACGTTTCACTTTTCTTTCTAATTGTGTACTCATTTACTAAGCAAACACACTATGGCTTACCCTACTTTGAATCATCTATAACCTGATTAACTTAGTAATTGATTGATTGGAACTAAGAGAAAATCCTAGTTTTGCTCAGTGAAAAATCTGTTTCTTGTCTAAGAATGTTGAGGGTCCCTTTCGTGTACCAGTGACATTGTAAAGTGCCTGCTAATCCTTATAACTACATCTCTGTATTACTATTCTTTCTTTCTCATTTAATTAATCAATACACAGATTCATGTGATCCAGTCATGTCTTTTAGAAAGATTATGGTTCATATTTTTTGCTTTACCAGTTAGGGCCAAATGGATACAGATGTGTCATTTAATGTCATCCATTCCTTCTTTTGTGTTGTCAAAAACCATTTGGTAGTAGAAATTCCCTTCTGCAATGAATTCCCTAGCAAACAATGAGCTGCCAAAAATGTTAAAAATGGAGAATGAACAATTAAACAGAGTATTACCCAGGAAATTTCCTTTTGAATCCTCAGACAGAACATCTTTCTTTACTAATGTCCATTTAAAAGACCTTTGAGAATATCTAGGATATCCCCAATATGCCAACACCCAATTTATGGGACCTTTTTATTAATTAAATGGGACAATAACATTTAAATACCATATGGTAGAGATACTTAATGTTCTGCTGAAAAGCACTCGGCCTGAAATGGAGCAATAATTATGCAATAAAATACTAAACGTAAAATAAGCATAATTCATAATCTTAGATCTGGATAGCTCTCTATCCCATCATTTTACAGCTAAATCTAAGAGTTCTATTTAGGACCACAATGTTAGGAGGGATGGGGATGTTTATTATAATTACAGTTCAAATTGGATGAAAACTGTCATTTTATTTCACTTGAGGAGTGATGCTTTATTTACCTAGTTCCCATTTGATTTGGTCTGTATTGGCATCTTAATATGTCAGCACATAACTTTGCCATAAAAGCTTTTCCTTTTAAATTTCCCTTGCAAACATTTAAATATGTGCATATGTATATTAATATAAATCCTAGGTTTTGTCTAAGGTAATTAAACCTGATAACATTTATTATGTACTTTTATCCTTTGATAAGTGGTCTGTCATCTTTTCATATGTTTGATTATGTGTATTATGAAGGCTGTGGGTTTTTTTTTGGTTTTTGGTTTTTTTTTGAGACAGTCGCACTCTGTTTCCTGGGCTAGAGTACAGTGGCGAAATCTCAGCTTACTGCAACCTCCGCCTCCCAGATTCAAGCAATTCTCCTGCCTCAGCCGCCCGAGTAGTTGGGATTACAGGTGCCTGCCAGCATGCCCAGCTAATTTTTGTATTTTTAGTAGAGACAGGGTTTCACCATATTGATCAGGCTGGTCTCGAACTCCTGACCTCAAGTGATCTGCCTGCCTCAGCCTCCCAAAGTGCTGGAATTACAGGTGTGAGCCACAGTGCCCGGCCGGCTGTGAGCTTTTAAAGCAGTTCTCTTTCTGTGATGCACTACTTTCCTGAAAAGTGTGCTTCTGTGGTTATAACTGACTTTGCAATAGTAATAATTTGGAAATATTAAAACCTGAATTTTCAGATTTTGAATTTTTTTCTTTTATAGTAGAAATCCTGTTGTCTGTCGTGGTCTAGACCAAAAGTTTCTTAGATAACAAAAAGTCAGTAAACTCAGGACATCATTTTAAAAGAATGCCTACGTGCCTTATTTTAATATACGACCCATGTGTATTAAAAACCATTCGCCAGTCATTAGGCCAGTGCTTTTTTTCTTAGGTTATGAGTCCATTGATTGCCTTGGGACCACTTTTTTGACATGAACCACAACCAAAATACAATGTCTTCAATGAAAATAACACTTAGAAAAGCAATCTTAATTCAGAATACATCTAGATTTTTATTTTTTTTATTTAATCTTTTAAAACTGTCACACATACCTAATTTGAGTGAGTTTTTTTTTTTCTCTTTTAGAAACTTACCTTTAGTTAGTTGGCACTGACTTGGTTTCATTGAAATAGCTTTCACATTCATATTTTGTCAGTTTATATAATATTATGTAATTACATTAATAAGCATGGGTTTACATCACATACAACCAGTGGTTTGCTAAGCAAAGAAGCTATATTCCCTCTTCGTACACATATAACAAATGCACGTGTGGGCATATTAAAAAATAGCGTTCTCATTCTTGTCACTTCTATAGAGGGAAAAAAAAATCTGTCAGAGTCAGTTCAGAGAGATTCTACTGTAGACTGTGTTTACCACATTTTAAAACTTAGGCACATTTGTCCATACATAGATACGTGAAAGTAAAATGCAAAAAAAAAGATGAGTTGAGAAATCTACCTTACAAAATAAGACCACCTGAAAAGCTGTACCTGTTGCCATTCATATAAATAATTGTTTAAGACTGTTTTTGTCAGAGAATGAGAGAAAGTTTTGACTTTTTCCACTGGTAATTAAATATGAGAGGGAAAAAGGAAATATGAGGTGCAGCCAACTTGTAAAGCTGTTTGATGATAACTACCTGCTAAAGTTGAATATATTTGTAAGCTGTGATCCAGCAATTCCATGCCTAGGTATGTACCCAGCAAGTGTGTGTGTGTGTGTATGCGATCGTATGTGGGTATCTATATTCATTAAAAGACATGTGCAAGAAGGCTTATAGCAGCAGTCTTGGTGATGACCAAAAATTGGAAACAACCTAAATATCTGTCAGGAGTAGAATGAATATATATGTTGTTGTGTACTGAATTAATTGAAGACTGTATAAGGCATTAAGAAAAGACAAATTACAACAACATGCAACAAATGGTGGTAAATCTCACAAAACCTAACGATGAGTAAAAGAAGTCAGACCAAGAAAACATGTAACATATGAAAATTGACATCATTTTTATGATGTTCAAAAATAGGCAAAAGTAAGCAATAACATTTGAAGTCAGAAGAGTGGGTACCTTTTGTGAGAGAGCAAAGAGGTATGACTGGAAAGGGAGCACAAGACAACTTTTGGAGCCTTGGAAATACTCTGTTTCTTGATTTAGGTGCCATTCTTTTTGAGTGTCTTCTCTTCGAATTGTACATTTAAGATTTGTGTACTTTTATTATATGTGGTATACTTCAAAAATTTTATCCAAAGAAGTGACTATCTCATGTAAGTAATATTAACTAGATAAGCTATATAGTAAAGACACAGAAAAATGAGCTGAACTCCACAAAAGGATTTGAGAAGGGCTTAATTAAGGAATCTATCAAAAAGGAAAATAAGACTTAACAACTTAAATTGTCCCATCTGTAGCTAATTTAGTTAGGATAACTAGATTCAGCCCCGTTTGTTGTATTTTACATACTTAGTACTTGGATTGTGTAACCACTAAGAATTATTGAATAAGCATATAATTATAAACCATGAATCATTTTATCCCAATCCCTTGAAAACTAATCTCATTTTTAAGTCAGGTTTTTGTTTGTTTGTTTTCTTAAATGTCAGGCTCTGTTCAGGATAAAATACTGGTTAAAAATTGGGACGGGCGCGATGGCTCACGCCTGTAATCCCAGCACTTTGGAAGGCTGAGGTGGATGGATCACGAGGTCAGGAGATCGAGACCATCCTGGCTAACATGGTGAAACTCCGTCTCTACTAAAAATACAAAAAAATTAGCCAGGTGTGGTGGCGGGCGCCTGTAGTCCCAGCTACTCGGGAGGCTGAGGCAGGAAAATGGCATGAACCCAGGAGGTGGAGCTTGCAGTGAGCCGAGATCAGGCCACTGCACTCCAGCCTGGGTGACAGAGCCAGACTCTGTCTCAAAAAAAAAAAAAAATTAGGTAAAAGTTTGGTTCATTGGACAGGAATACACTTCATTAACTGACCAGTTTTTATTTAATATTTTTATCCATATTTTCTACCTCTTTTGTTTCCTTCATTTGGAAGAAAAAATCATGGAAATATTTTGGAATGTATTTACTCAATTTATATAATAGCCAACAAAACAAATACATATTAGAATAAGATCAAAAGAATGGAGATTTTAAACCATCCTCTTATGTAACTTGCTGAATTTTCAAGACAAATTCCTACTATTTCAATAGTGGTAAAATATATGCTAGCGCAACACTTTATTTTGCAGAAGGCAATAGAGAAGAAATACTTAATCAGTTGCCATAATTAATCATCTAATTCGTCGTGGGGAGTGAAACACAGATGCATAAAGCCTTGCTAAATGTGATTTCTCTCTTCAATTAAATTGTAGTTGTTTCCCTTGTATAATAAATACAGATGAAAAGTATTGATTTGGCAAGAGAACAGTATGCTTCTAAATTGTTTAATCATTAAGATAATCATTTTGAAAAACATCTATGTTCATTTATATGTAACTATGATATTTTAATATTCAGAGACCCAATAATTTCTACAAGGAAGAAGAATATTTGAAGTAATGTGTTTTGGCACAGAATAGTAGCATTGTCCAATATATATTCTGCTTTCTGTGAAATAAATTTTTGCCTACACATTGAAAATAAATTCCTGAAATTGGCTAAATCTGTTTTGTTGGTCTCTAGTGAGATATGAACTATAAAACCTAGAAGAAAAATTCCAATGAATGAGTTCAGTTCTTTTTTTATTGTTGGTTTTTTGCTGTTGCTGCTGTTGTTGTGAGACAGGGTCCCTGTCACCCAGGCTGGAGTGCAGAGGTGCAAACGTGGCACACTGCAGCCTCCACCTCCTGTGCTCAAGCAATCCTCCCACGTCAGCCTGCCATTTCAGCCTCCCGAGTAATAGCTGGGGCTACAGGTGTGCACCACTGCGCCTGGCCAATTCTTGTATGTTTTGTAGAGGCGAAGTTTCACTGTATTTGCCAGGCTGGTCTTGAACTCCTGGGCTCAAGTGATCCTTCTGTCTCAGCCTCCCAAAGTGCTGGGATTACAGGCATGAGCCATGTCACTCAGTCAAGTTTAGTTCTTAAGGATCAGAATTTTATGTGCACTTTGCCAGCCTCTCACCGACTTCTGTCACCTGCTGTACTCTGTGCCACACTCTGTGCCAGTGCAAGGTAACAGTGGCTGAATATGGAGAATGAGCAGTGGGTGAGGGATAGCATTCTCACAACATAGTGCCATGACTGAGGTTTCTGAGTCTTGATCTCCCTCTGCGATGATAAAGCAATTGAAGTGGAGAGCCATGTTGGTGGGTAACCTGGTCCTTATTACTGTGGATTTGTTACTATTGAGGAAAGAGAGAACAGCAAGAACCAAATGCCTCTTCTTTCACCCCAGCTTTAATCATCAACCATGGCCAGCTTGGGGAGAGAAAACTGAAAAAATAAGCCAAATTACAAAAGGTATAAATAGGAAGTAGCCACTGGATTGGAATCCTAAAGGTAGAAGGAATAAACAATATGGAAGATGGCCATGTTGCTACATTTACATAACTTCATATTAGCTTCTTTGTATGTTGTTTTGAAAATAAAAATACTCAGCGTGCATGTGTGTGTGTGTTTGTAAGCACCTCAGTAGTAATTGTTGTCAACTGAAATGACTACTGAAGTAGTCAGACAACCTGATTAGTGACCTAGAAACCTCAAGATTTTGCCCACAAAATAAAGAGTATATAAATAATTTAATTTGATTACCATGTAACAGGGTTGCTGTGATAGATTAATTAGAGGGAAAATGTGTGTGACTTTTTTGTCTATGATTGAGTATGGTAAAATTTAAATTATTCATACTACTTTCATATTATTTAAAAGTGGTGTTATAATTTTCTTTAAAAGATATACATTAAATACAAATGTCTGCCTTATAATCTGTAGTTAATAGCTTTGAATAAATTCATGGAAATTTAATTTTTTAGTAATGGTATATCAAGAACAATTAACATTATACTGTTATTCTTCTATTAGGATTTGGAACTTGGAAGGCGTGCAAACAGCTCATTTTGTTCTGCATTCTCCTGGCATGAGTGTATGCTGGCATCCTGAGGAGACTTTTAAGGTTATTGTTTATAATTTAACTCTCTTATCAAATTGAAAAGACATATAGAGATATAAGACATCACATACATCGAGGAGAAAGAGCAATGATTTTTCCCATCTCAGAGGTACTAATCAGCACAAATGCATTTGGATTGTACTAATCAGCAAAAACGTATTTGGGTCAGTCTAGAAACCTGTACTGTAGAAGTTTCTCTATAATTGTTAAGATTTTTATTTGGCAGCCATCATCCATAATTGGCATTTATTCAAACTACACTTTTCCTGATCTTTAGTGGATGTCAGTGTAAAAACTGGTGTTCCAACAATCTAGTAGCAGTAGGCAGGGATTTTTTTTGTTTTGGTTTTTCTTTTGTTTTTGCTTTTGTTTTTTTAAACAGGGTCTCTGTCACCCAGGTTGGAGTGCAGTGGTGTGATCTTGGCTCATTGCAGCCTCTGCCTCCGAGGCTCAAGCAATCCTCTCACCTCAGCCTCCTGAATGGCTGGGACTGTAGGCACGTACCACCACACCTGGCTAATTTTTTTGTATTTTTGGTAAGGCTGGGGTTTTGCCATATTACCCAGGGTGCTCTCAAACTCCTGAGCTCAGATGATCCACTCACATCAGCCTCACAAAATGCTGGGACTACAGGCATGAGCCACCATACCTGGCCCAGTAGGCAGTTTTTTTTTTTGTTTTTTTTTAAGTTACATCATCCACCCTGGTGAGCCCTAGTGTGAACAAACATTAGTGGACGAAGGCAAATTTGTCTTAGCTACAGTATTGTTCAATTCCTGTTCAAGATAGAGCTTTCTAAAACACTAAAAATACACAACAAGTTCTTATTATCAACTACCCTTAATGCTGATTCACTGGGAAGATAGGAGCCATTAAACAAGAATTCTCTCATTTGCCAGTGTCTTCTCTTCATCATCACTGTAGTTATTGTATGTTTCCCTAGAATCTGAGAAGTTACTACAGTCATCTTTCTTAAAGTTAATTCTTCATCTGTTCTCTGAAGTTCATGGCAGTTCCTTAGACTCCCACAGTCCTCTAATGTCTTCATACTTCTTTTTTTTTTTTTGGGAGACAGAGCCTGGCTGTCACCCAGGCTGGAGTGCAGTGGCACAACCAACTGACCTTTAATCTGCTAGTTACCAAGCATGGCCAACTTGGGATCATGCTTGATATTTCCAGTAACTCTAGCATTCGTCATTCACTGCAACCTTCGTGTTCCGGACTCAGGTGATCCTCCTGTCTCAGCCTCCCAAGGTGCTGGGACTACAGGCATGCACCACTACACCCGGCTAATTTTTGTATTTTTTGTTGAGACAGAGTTTCACCATGTTACCCAAGCTAGTTTCAAACTCCTTGTCTCAAGCGATCTGCCCTCCTCGGCCTCCCAAATTGCTGGGACTACAGTTGTGAGCCACCGCACTGGCCGTCTTCATGCTTATTCTCTGTCGACTCTGTTCCGTCCTCAAGTTTGCATGAGAAGATAAGTTTCACTAATCATAACAAGCACGTAGTGCTTAAATACGACAGGTCCATAGTCAGCATTTCATTATGTTAGCTTATTTAGTCCTCATGGTAACATGAGATAGGCACTGTGATTATCCCCATTTTACAGATAAGGAAACCAAGGTGCAGAGAAATTAAATAAATTATCCAAGGTCACACAGCTGGTAAGTGGAAGAATTGGCATTTGAACTCATGCCTCCCAGCTCCATAGATCTTACTCTTAAAAATTCCCTTTTTCCACCTCCCCTTTAAATTTTAAACTATCTTCATCACACCTTTTATTTCTGAATGTTTGAATCCATCACTTGTACCTTTTAACTTCATTTCTTCTTTTCCCATCCTTTGGTCTAACACCGTAATCTCAGTCAGTCTCCACTATTCTCTCAGAAGGTACCAGGGATATTTTCAACACATCCCATGGCCTTTTCCTTCATTCTTATTCTCCAGCCAGTGTTTTACACTGCTGATCACCTCCTTCTTGAAATGCTAGTTTGATTTTTAAAGCCACATTATCTAAGTCCTTTTGAGCAACTTTGCATATATGTTCCCTTTTTCTTTATACTCTGCCAACTTTTCTTTCACCATATGTGAATTGCTTCAAGGGTTAATTCTCACTACACTGTACCATTTATTGTAATAGGGAATAAAAGAATTAATAAAGTCCCTGCTCTTAAGTTGTATACTGATGTATGAGGAAGAAAAACTGTAAATACAGCAACACAAATAAGTTTTAGAATCAAAAAATCTATTAAGTAGAATGATGACATAAAGAAGGATTAACCAAATCTTCTCACAGCTTTCACAGAGGAGATAATCCCCAGACTGTGTGTAAGTGTGTTCTCTGAACCCTGGGATTTCATAGAAATTTGTTTCAGGCCCATTGAGTCTTTTCATCAGTAGAATTATACTCTGCATATGTGCATGAGTGAAATGTTCTAACTTATTAAATTGATAGGTTTATTTCTGAGTCCAGTTCCTAAATTTTGTTTTATGCCTACATTTCTCCCCAAGAGCAGTGAGTCTACTTAAATTAAAACACAGTCACAGTTTCTACCAAAATGTTAATATCACCACATATAACTACAATAAACTGCTTTGTAAAAACGATGACCTGCATGACAAATGAGAACATTTATTATAACTTCTATCCCAAAACTTACATCTTAATGCTTAATTTCTTGCTGTTATTTTTTATCTCTTTCTTCCATATGCTTTAACTTAATTTCTGTTTTTCTCCTACTTATCATTAAAATTTCACCTTACCCCATCTCCTTTCTTTTATGATGTTTCCATGACTTCAGAATGTTTGAAAGTCCCTGTTCTAAATCACATAAACTCAGAATCCTAAAATTACCTTTAATTCCTTCTTTCCCTATACACAAACTACTCCAGGTCTTTTAATTTTTCCTTCATTTTCACTAACTCTAGCATTCTTCTCTTCATTAAGGTGCATTCTCCCACTTTCTCTTCTCACACCTAACTTGCCAAGCCTTAGCTTGTTTCTAAAGTCCGTGGTTCTTTACTCTTTGATTCTTCTTGCCTACTGGACTAAGAGTCTTAGAATATCAGTTTCATCCTATCACTGCTAAACTCAGACACCTGAAATACAGAGAAGTGGCTAAGAGTGTGGATTCTTCATTTAACTGCCTGGAGTCAGATCCCAGTTTCACCACTTACTAGTTATGTGATCTCTGACAAGTTACTTAAACTTTCTCTCACTGTCTTCACCTCATCTTATAAAATGGATATATAAGATTAAATGTGCTAACATGTGTAAAATCCTTTAAAAAGCACATAGTAAGTACTCAGTCAATTTTAGCTACTGGTCATTGTTGATACTATCATTGCAGTGGTAACAAGCCCAATCGCTTTCAGTGCTCTGCCATTCGTTTTCAGTGCTCTACAGTCATTTCAGTGCTCTGCAAGCCCAGAATTGTTGGCCTCATGCTTGGCCTTGATGAAAATAAGGCAGCTAGAGAAGAGAGAGATGAGTTCTTGATTACCTATCTCATAGAATGCTTATGAAAATCCCAAGAGATATAAACCACAAAAAAACCATAAAATCAGGAGAACACAAAACAAATGGCTAGAATTTAATAGTAAAATATATAAAAGTCAAGAGACCTCCAAAAACTAAGCTCCCAAATCCAATAAGCCTCAATAGGAGCTAGGATTTCAATGCATGCTAATAACAGGACCAAGGATTTAGGATGTCACAGGATCAAATAATTGGGACTGAGGACATCTCAGTCTCTACCCTAAGAAAAAAGAGGTTAAAGAGTAGCTAAATGTGGCCGGGAGCAGTGGCTCACACCAGTAATCCCAACACTTTGGGAGTCCGAGACAAGTGGATCACTTGAGCTCAGTAGTTGGAGACCAGCCTGGGCAACATGGTGAAACCTCATCTCTACTAAAAATGCAAACATTAGCCAGGTGTGGTGGTGCTCGACTGTAGTCTCAGCTACTCTGCAGGCTCAGTTGGGAGGATTGCTCATGCCAGGGAGGTCAAGGGTGCAGTGAGCACTTCAGCCTGGGCAACAGAATGAGACTCTGTCTCAAAAAAAAAAAAATAGCTAAATGAAATAGATTTAACATTTGTTGGATGCTTCCTATTTGCCAGGAACTGTACTAAGTACTTGACATGTATTCTCATTTAATCCCCACAAAACACTACAGGGACAGTACTAGTACTCTATTTTGTAGATGAGAAAACCGAAGCACCAAAAGGTAAAGCATTTTGCCCAAGGTCACACAGTGACAGATTTGAACTCAATCTGGTTCAAATATGACAATGTTCTATGCCACTTAAAGTATTTCCCCCTTGGAAATTCACAGTGCATGGTGTTGTTTATAGTTCTGAAAATTCCTAAAGGAAAAATTCCCCATGTGCCATTTTTAGATTCAGTTACTCCCAAACTCACTTAATTTTTCTACCCTATCTGTTCTTTCACCCAAAAAAAGATTTATTGTCATAATTGAGCACAGTTATACAGACAGCAAATAACAAAAATTTTGTGTTAGAAGTGAGTTTTTAATTTGACTTTAACCTATAATAGCCAGTGTTTGTTGAGTGCCTGCTTTGTGCCAAAACAGTTCTAAGTGCTTTATATTTACTAACTCCTGCTGTTCTCCCAATAGTCCTATCAAGTAGATACTCTTATTAGTCCCTTCTTAGTGATAAGAACCTGAAACACAGAAAGGTAAGCAGTTTGCCCAAGATCTTACAGCTCCTGAAGGCGGAGCTGGGCCCCATCCAAGCAGTCTGGCTATAGAGGCTGCACACCTGCTTACCATGCTTTACTGCTCCTAGTACCTTCGGACCAGGCTCAGGTAGTCTTAGTCCTTCCATAGTCCATAAGGCATACCTGAAATTCGCAAGATCTTTCAAGTCACTCTCAAAATATCAAATATTTTTACTAGGTCTTAGTAAGTCTTCCTCGTTCTCTTACCTTTTCTGATCCTTCCCCACTCCAGACTATAGCACACTAGACCACTCACCAGTCTTCAGCAGCCTAGCCTTGTAGCAAGGAACATGTGTGCACTGTAGTTAAACAGACTTGAATTCAAATCCAGGCTCCATCATGGGCTAGGGTTGATACCTTGAACAAATCACATGAATCACTTTGAGCCACAGTCTCATCTGAAAAATGGGATTAACAATAGTAATTTCCTCATACAGTAGCTTAGGGGATTAAATAAAGCAGACATGTAAAGCTCTCACCTCAGTGTTGTACTTGTTTTTGTTGTATGTTTGTCATTGACCTCATTGTATTTATTGTTAGTAGCATTAGTATTATCTTAACATTTGCCTGTTCTTAAAGAATCATTTCTGTTTTCTGTTTGTTTTGTTTTTGAGGCAGGGTCTCACTCTGTGGCCCAAGCTGGAGGCAGCAGGACAATCATAGTTCACGGCAGTTTCTATTTCCCAGGCCCAGGTGGTCCTCCTGCCTCAGCCTCCTGAGTGTCTGGGACTACAAGCACTTGCCACCTCGCCTGGCTAATAAAAATAATTTCAAATTCCACTTCTTCTAAGAATACTGTAATTCCAAACCTTGTCTGTATTCTGGAATAATTCCTTTTTGTACTCTAGAGCATTTTGCCTTAAATTATTGTCCGATTTTTTCATAATTCTCTTTTCTAGATAGAAAGTTTCTTGAGATCAAGGAATATGTCCTTTATCTTTGACTTCTGTTGGAATTAATGTAGTGTTTTGTGTATGTTTGTATATAGTAGATCTTCATTATTCACAGATTTTGCATTTTTGAATTTCCCTCCTCACTAAACTTTATTTGTAACCCCAAAATCAATACTCATAGCACTTCCTTAGTCACAGACATACGCAGGGAGCACAGAACAACAAAAGGTTTGAGTCAGCTTATGTGCACTTGCTCAGCTTAGGTTGAACAAGGTGAGCTCTGACTTCTTATTTTAGCTTTCATACTGTAAATAGGTGTCTTTTCCTCGTCAGTTTAGTGCCACATTTTTTAACATTTTTGTACTTTTTGTGGGTAATTTTACTGTATAAAATTTTGCTGTGTAAAATCATCCCCAAGCACAGCAATGTAGTGCTGTCTAGTGTTCTAAGTGCAAGAAGGCTGTGATGTGTCTTATGAAGAAAATAAATATGTTAGGTAAGGTTTGTTTAGGCATGAGTTATAGCGCTGTTCATGGTGAGGTCTATATTAGTGAATCAGTATATATTAAGATATCTTTAAAAAGAAACACAGTTTTTAAAAGCTACATATTGATCAGTCATCAAAAAGGTTGTGACCACAGGCTGACAGGGAACCTAACTGTATATTTCCCTAATGGTTCAGTATTCACTAATTGAGTGTTTGCAGCAACTTTATAACAACAAACTACCCTGAATAATTGACTATCCGTATGTGTGTATAAAGTAGATGCTCAGTAAAAGCCTGTTAGATGAATAGTAGAATAAATGATGTTTTATGTGTTTAGGAAAGTACAAAAGTACATTCTTAAAGAACAATCACATTTTAACCATACAGTAACTTTTTGACTCTGATATAATTATCCTCCATTTTACAGATAGGAAAGCTAACTCCAGGTTACTCAACAGATTAAATGGTACAGCTTAGGATTTTTGATGCCAAATCCCACATTCTTACCAATCTACCGCTACTACTTTACACCCTCAAGGATTTTTCAACTAAATAGAACCAGAATTAAAAGAACACTGTTTAAAAGTAAGAACTTTACAGAGATGTAGAGAGTGGAAAAGCATTTTATTCAGGCATCAACTATTCATGCACTTAGATACTTAATAGCAATCTCATACCTTATCTCCCACAAATGGGTATACCAATGCCATGCTTCCTTGAGATTAAGAAAAATTTTTTCACATTTTATTATTTTGTAAAATTGGAATTCACATTATAATTAATTTGTGCATTTGATAAAGTATTTCACACATAAAACTTATCAATGTATTAAACATCTTAAGTCAATGGTATCTTAGAATAAAGGAAATAGTGAAGTAATAGCTACTATTTTTTGAGTGGGTGGCTACTATTTGTCAAGCATTACATTGAGGTACTTTACACACATTACTATTTAATAATCACAACAATCCTGTAGCCATTCTTATCCTCCCATCTCCATTTTAGAAATGAGAAAGCTGCCAGTCACATGGCAGTCACTCAGCTTATAAGTGAAGGAAGCGGCCTGTCTGTGCTCTTTAACTCTGCTGCCCTGCCTTCCATTCTAGAAACAAACTTGAGTTGCGTAAGTATGCGTAACACATAAATGTCTGTCTCTCTTGAGAGATACATACTTAGGTATTCTTTCTAGACAACATAACTAACTTACTTAAAAGTAACTTTTCGCAGAAGGAATTGTTAAATTGATCTCTTCTTAGTGACCATACATCATCACTTAAAATTCTACCAAATCTCGAACCTTCTTTTTAAAAAAAAAAAGATGGAGTTTCGCTCTTGTTGCCCCGGCTGGAGTGCTGTGGCGCGATCTCGGCTCACTGCAACCTCTGCCTCCCGGGTTCAAGCAGTTCTCCCGCCTCAGCCTCTTTAGTAGCTAGAATTACAGACTTGTGCCACCACACCCAGCTATTTTTTTTTTTTTTTTTTTAGTGTAGGCGGGGTTTCACCATGTTGGCTAGGCTGATCTCAAACTCCTGACCTCAAGTGATCTGCCCGCCTCAGCCTCCCAAAGTGCTGGGATTACAGGTGTGAGCCACCACACCCAGCCAAATCTTGAATCGTTTATCTTGCCAGTTTTCTCTAAGGTTTTTTATATTCTGTGGAGATTTTTACATAGCCTCTTACTTCCTTTATATTTGATCTGCCATCTGTAATATAGGTTGAGGATCCTTATCTGACATTCTTGGAACTAGAAGGGTTTCAGATTTTGGAATTTTTTGCATTTTGTAATATTTGCATATACATGAGAAATCTTGGGAATGGGAGCCAAGTCTTGATATTCGCTTATGTTTCCTGTATACCTTATACACATGACCTGAAGATAATTTTATATAACTTTTTAAAATAATTTTGTGCATGAAACAAAGTTTGTGTTAAGTGCTTATATGTGGAATTTTTCACTTGTGGCATCATGTTGGCACTCAAAAAGTTTTAGTTTTTGGAGCATTGCAGATTTTCAGATGAGGAATGCTCAACCTGTATATTGCAAGTGTTTACATTTTACCGTACAACAGTGAATCTCTGCTGATACTTCAGGTATAGTTAGTGAGATAAGTGATTGAGTTTCTTTTTATTTTTCTGTCTTACAGCTAATGGTTGCAGAGAAGAATGGAACAATCCGATTTTATGATCTTTTGGCCCAACAGGCTATTTTATCTCTTGAATCAGAACAAGTGCCATTAATGTCAGCACACTGGTGCTTAAAAAACACCTTCAAAGTTGGAGCCGTTGCAGGAAATGATTGGTTAATTTGGGATATTACTCGGTCCAGGTACTTTCTTGATATGTTTGTCTATTACAGAGAAAAAAAAAGGCAGTAACTATTGCTAAATGATCCACTCGTCCATCCTGTTATACCTGAGACTACACTGTCAAGCGAAAACAAGTCTCTCCTATAGAAGGCCAGAGCTATGGATTTTTACATAACATAAAGTTGCTATCCAGATTTACTCTGGGAGTAACCCAGAAAGGACAGTGCAAAAGAGGAAATCTTGAATCTGTGCAATGTTTACTTATATTGGAAAATAAGAAAAACACCGACCCTGTTGCATGATGGTTCCCTGCAGTGGTTCTAAGTCATGTCTTTATTGTATTTCATCTGTTTTAACTGATTGCTTGTTTAGGATTTATTATAGTTTAAACACATTGGACATTCTGTCCTATAAAGAGAAAATACCGTTTAAACCTTAAGTTCACCCACTTGAGTCTAACACATAATTCATAAAATGCAAAATATTATCTTTTAGTTATCCTCAGAATAAGAGACCTGTTCACATGGATCGAGCCTGCTTATTCAGGTAATGTACCATTTTTGTCAGAGCTGTGATTTGATCTTTTGATGTCGTGCTGTGCCACCACTGGGATACTTTTGTAGTTCTCTTCTTTGCACTGAGTTTTTTTTTTCCCTGATTACAACTAAGTCATCGATTGTGTCTTTTGGTCTAGACAAGGAGTTGATTTGTTTTCCAAATATTTTCTTTACACAGAAAAACATGTAACCACTCCACCACTACCACCCCAACAATTTGGAATATATTATGCTTCCTGATTGTTCTGTGCTGTTAAGGATGTAAATGTAGGGGAGCCCATATTCATGTATATAAACTTTATTATTGTGTGTTAAATGAAACCATGCTAGATAGTATATCTCTGCGATGTGTTTTTGCTTTTCACTTAAATTAACATACATGTCTACCTTGTTCTTTTTCATAATACTCCATTGTATCATGTGGTCATTAAGCTATTATTTCTGCTTTTTAAGGAACAGCAAAACTAAATGAGAGACTAAAACCAGTGAAATTTTATTATATGCTATATTCCAATATATTGGGGATATAAAATATCCCCAATAAAGTTGTAGAACTTAGAGATACCATTGTTGAGAATAAAATACATTCGACTAAATGGAAGAATGCCGTGGATCATAAGAGATATCCTGACTTCAGAGATGTGTGAACAAATATACACCAATGAGCGAGTATACATCATTTTTAAAATCAATGAGCTATGGTACTTATAAGTCTAGAGGAGGTAGTCTCAGGGCTTGTTTAGCAGCTCATCACTGTCATCAAGAGCTCAGACCCTTTTCATCCTTTCCCTCTGCTATTCTCAATGGAAAGGATTTGGGACTTGTTGCTTCATAGTCACAAGATGGCTATGAGAGTTCCAGGCATAAGAGATGTACTCCATTTGCCGAAGAATTAAACAAAAAAAAGTAAGAGGAGAAGAAGGAACCCTCTCCTTTTATGGGAGATTGCTATGACTGCCTTAAACTAATTATGTCTAATCCCCTAGGGTTGGACACACTGTGCCCTGAACAAAGTTGGGGTTCAGTTAGCATAGAAAATGGGCAGAATAACTGTCGTATTTGATACCTTATTTGTGTCTTCTACCACACTGTTACCCCTTTGGTTGTGAAAAAAAGGATTGTATTAACCTTGTGTGACTTTGGAACTTAATGAAATAACACAAAATAAGCACTTCATAAATACTTAAAAGTATGAGAAAATATTTATGGAATATTTTCCTCGAATTCCCAGTCTAATTGTAAAGACATATTAACAAATTTAGCATTATTAAAATCACTGGTTTTGTACAAAAAGAAACCTGTTTCTGGCTAGGTGCTATGGCTCACACCTATAATCCCAGCACTTCAGGAGACCAAGGCAGGAGGATCACTTGAGGCCAGGACTTTGAGATCTACCTGGGCAAGATAGCAAGACCCGATTTCTACCAAAAAAAAAAAAAAATTAAAACTTACCTGGGCATCGTGGTACACACCTGTAGTCCCAACTGCTAGGGAGGCTGAGGTGGGAAGATCACTGGAGCCCAGGAATTTGAGGCTACAGTGAGTTTTGTTAGCACTTCTGCACTCCAGCCTGGGTGACAGAGCAAGACCCTGTCTCTTAAAAAAAAGAAAAAGAAAAAACCCGCTTTGGAAAAGCTTGTCGTTATCTATAGGATACAATACTTAATTTTATGCTTCCTTGTTTCACAGGTGGTCCACAATTAGTGAAAATCTGTTTGCAACCACTGGTTATCCTGGCAAAATGTCAAGCCAGTTTCAAATTCATCATTTAGGACACCCTCAGGTAATGTGGAAATGTTTTGTAACATATGTACTTTTCTTAATTTGTGTTTTTGACTTTTCCACTCATAGCCCCAAATTTGTAATTTAACTAAAGACATTTATGTTTGTTATCTGCTTAAATTGCAAGAAAAGGTGGTTCATTTGTTTTTGTTTTTTATGTGTGTGTGTGTGTGTGTGTTTTTTTTTTTTTTTTTGATGTTTGCATTACCAGTGACAACAGGTTTTTTTGGCCAATATTCATGTAAGAAGCTTTTTATTTCTTCTGTCACTTTTATATTTTCTTCTTTATTTAAATACATTAATTTTGCTTGTTTGGTTGGTGTAGACTGCAAAAATGGAGTCTGGATTGTACCAGTTATTCATACATGGATTGTATCCCATGTTCCAGCTGCATATCAATAATGTGTATTTCACCTGTAAGGGGGCATATTTTTAAATTTTGTTTCTGCTACAAAGATAAATTATCAATGCATTTTGTATTTTTGCAAGTCATTTTTATTTATTAATTTTGGGGACTTACTGTGCTTCTTTAATTCTTCACATATTTTATAGCCCATCCTCATGGGTTCTGTAGCCGTTGGATCTGGGCTGTCCTGGCATCGAACTCTCCCTCTGTGTGTAATTGGAGGAGACCACAAGCTGTTGTTTTGGGTGACTGAAGTATAAAGTTTTCTTTGTACCTTAGATTCACAAACTTTGTATTTTTAGTACATATTTTGAAGAATTTCTATAGTACATATTTTGAAGAATTTTTATATCAAATATACCATATACTTTAGAAAATGTCTTAGTTGCTTTTATTAAATAAAATGTGAATGATTTGAAAAATTATTTTTCTACTCTGTGTGTGTGTGTGTATATATATATTTTGTTTTTAATAATCTTATAAAATCATATATTGATTCAGCAACTGACCTCCAGAGAAGAGATGACCAAGGAAAAATAATGCTTTTGAGTTTATCAGAAAAGGAATATTTAAAGTGTACCTATTTTCTGTACTTTGAGTGTATGCTGTTTTTCTAATTCTCAGGGACACATTTATCAAGAGAAAAAAAGGCCAGGTGCAATGGCTCACACTTGTAATCCCAACTCTTTGGGAGGCCGAAGGGAGTGGATCACTTGAGGGCAGGAGTTCAAGACCAACCTGGCCAACATGGTGAAACCCTATCTCTACTAAAAAAATAAAAATTAAAAAATTAGCCAAGCATGGTTTGGAAGACTGAGGCAGGAGAATCACTTGAACCTGGAAGGCAGAGGTTACGGTGAGCCAAGATTGTGCCACTTCACTGCAGCCTGGGCGACAGAGCAAGGCTATCTCAAAAGAAAAAAAAAAAATCAAAGGAGAAAAAAATATCTTAGGGTACTCCGGAAGTGGTTGTTGAGTGTGTGTGTGTGTGTGTGTATATATATATGTGTGTGTGTGTGTGTGTGTGTGTGTGTATACTCAATGTAAAAAATGGTTTTCAGTTTCTTAAATATGTAATTGATTATATTACTTAACCCTGTTTATTATATGCAGATTCCTTTGGACTAGGTGTTTTAAGAGTCTTAGAACATGTGGTATATGGGATCAAAATGACTTCTAGTGTATCCCTTTAACAGCCTCCTTTTTATGAATCTTCACTGTTCTTACCAAGAAACTTAAGTATTTTTGAGATGGGACCTATTGGCAATGGAACCATGTTCACCCTCTCAAAGATCATTAAAATCAACATTATCTAAGACAGCTGTATCACATTTTGGGGATACATCATGGTACAGTCAGAAGCATATAAAATTATGGTTCTGCTTGTCAGTCACATACAGAATTCAATACATTTTGACAAACTGCCCATTCCTGCAAGTTAATACCCTCTTTGAAGCTTCACTTCCTCTTGTAAAGTACCCATAGAAATCATTGTTTTGTGGAGTTGCTGTGAAGATTAAATAAAGGTGAATGAAAGTACCTAGTATGTGTCTGTCACACGGTTCAGAGATGTATAGAAATTATTTATTTCAGAGATGAGTAGGTCTTATTTTTGAGGTTTTAGAGATTTATGTTTAATGCCAGTAAATATTTTTTACTGCAGTTTTCTATTCGTAAGGTGTCTTAAAATAATTATAGAATCAAGAACATGATATTTTTAAGAGATAGGAGAATGTTCCAGGTAATTAAAAGAAAGAATTCAGTGAAATTTTATAATATGTAGATGTTTGGGTTCAACTTTTATATGCTTTAAAGTACAGATGAAAAATTTCATAGCAATTTCCTAATTTTTTTAATACAGTTAAATATTATAACCAAATGATATAAATGGTTTTGTTTACCCCTTCATAATAAGATTTTGAACTAACAAAGTAAAAAGCAAAGAGCAAGGAATTTTGACATGGTTCTCTTTAAGACTCTCTGTGATGGGGCAAGGATTCCTAAAAGCATCAGGATAGCCAAAGGGCTATCAATAGTGATTCTTATAAGAATTTGTCATTTCAGGATGTGTCCAAGAAATAAAAAAGTCACCTCTAAGGCCAGTGTATTCAAAAATTGTTGTCATATACTTAGAAAAATTGATGTATGAAGTGGGTGGGTTTTATTTAGGGATGGAAATTAGGGAGATGATTATGCTGGGCTTGGGTGTATAAGAAATGGATTCTCTGGAATAAGGGTTTAACCAAAATATAAAAGTTGTCTGATAAAATTACCCAGTAGGTCTGGGCATGGTGCCTCATGCCTGTAATCCCAACACTTTGGGAGGCTGAGGCGGGCAGATCACTTGAGGTCAGAAGTTCAAAACCGGCCTGGCCAACATGGTGAAACCCCACCTCTACTGAAAATACAAAAACAAAATTAGCCAGACATGGTGGTGCATGCTTGTGATCCTAGCTTCTTGGGAGGCTGAGGCAGGAGAATTGCTTGAACCCTGGAGGCAGATGTGGTGGTGAGCCAAGATCACACCACTGCACTCTAGCCTGGGTGACAGAGCGAGACTCCATCTCAAAAAAAAAAAAAAAATACCCAATAGAACTTCTGTATTTTAGTAGGGGAAGCTGTGTTGGAAAAAGATAACTCATGATGGTTGTATACTGTTATGCCAAAAAGAGGCAGGAAATGTTATCCTCAAAGAGAAGAAAATGGTGATTCCATTTGTGGACTAATATAGTGACTGTAAGATAAGACATTCTTAAGAAATGAGAGGGTTGCCTTCACCTGTTAGTTTCAGAAATGAAATGTACTTTATCCTATGTAAGCATTGAGAACTCTAACCTCTTTTTCTTTCTTTAGATCTTAATAGTAGGCTACAGGACCATGTTCCAACTTATACTTTGTTGTTAAATTTTATTGTGTTTAATTATTTTTAAATCGTATAATTTTTTTTCTTAGTAAACTTTGTTCTTCGAAATATGTTTAAATTAGACTAAGACACGAGGAAGTATTTATGAGGAATTAGTTATTGGTCATCACTTCTAATTCCTGATGATAACATGAGATATTTCACATTGTATGTCCCAGTTTTAGTTTTTCCATGTTTGTTTATAAATATGTCCAAGAGGGTTTTTCTTCTGTTGAAATTTAAGTTTTCCTCAGGATTGCTTCACTTAAAATATCAAAGTGAAAAAAGTTGTACTTATGTTCTAAAACTTGTATTATTTAGGACTATTGAAGCAAAAGTCAGGATATCACAAACCTGCAAGATGTCAGAGCTAAATCCTACATTTTTCAGAATGATGGGATCATAAGTCCCATTTCATTTTTATGATTTGGCTTCTACGTTGTGAGTATTTCAGTATCTCTCCCATGCCAAAACACAAAATCACACACCCATGCACTCCAATTTGTTTCTTACTTTGGTAATTTGTGACTACATATTGACACTGACCTAGAAATGTTTCTGTTGCTGTTTTAAATCTCATGTCAGTGAAGAAGAAATTGAAATCTGGTTTGCACATTTGTGCCTGGTTTTCTGTAATTGTCTAAAATCTGACATTGTCCCAGAAACGCTGATTGGGAAGTTATGAGGCAGTATTGTGCCCAAGACTGATTTTAATAGTTTTTAGGAGAGAAAAAGTAGTCACTCTAGACTATTTTCCATGTTTTTCTATATCTCAAAAAGTTAAACTCAGTTTAACCCAACTTTATACCATACAAGTAATAATAGCCTTAGCTCTGAGCCTAAATAAAATTTGCCAAATAAAAATGATAGTTATGATCCATTTCCACATATTCCTCATGAGAGCTTGGTCAAGTCCTCAGAAGCAGCATTGTGTTCCGATATATCTTTATCAAGCTGTGTGCTCAGCAACAAGGACAGGAGAGAACACTCTGCTTCTTTAATTTTAACACCTTGCTGACTGAAAAACATTTAACAGGCATTTGAAAAGAATTTCAAAACAATTAACATTTTTTTCTAATTATACATTTAAAGAAATAATGCCCTTTAAAATGTAGGTAGAATTTTTTTATTAACATGATTTTAATTTATAGCAACCATTTGTTACCTAATCACAGTAACACAACAAAATAATTAGTGTATCAGCTTTGAAGATCTCATTTCACAAAAGCTAAAAAACATACGTTATGATATATCCATTACTCAAACTCATAAGCACTTCCTTTTGCATGCATTGGGCACAGATTTCATGGAAAATCAAAAGCATTTAATCTACTTTCTGACATTTTCATCTGTTCTTTGAACTACTTTAATTTAAAAAATTGTCCTTATATAGGGTCAAGTGACGTTTGTTTGTCTGAAAATTTCCTTGGATCAGCTTATTTCTGTGTAACATGTCTTTGTTATACAGCTATTTGCCTTTTAAACTAATTTCTAACAGGATACTCTACCTTGGGACTTGTAACACAATGTAAGCTTATAAAATCCACATGAAAAATAGTAAGTAATGGGGAGACCACCGGGTTTCTCAGCCTTTACAAACAATTTGACTTAAAGATTTATGAAATATTCATTTCTACCAACTTCATTTATAATGCTGTAATGAGTTGAGTTTCTGTTTCTATGAAGTAAAAGACAATAAATGCTGCTGGTATCTGTGCTTCTAATGGTGGTTAAACATAAAACTTTGATCTTATAAACACAGCTGTTGTCCTATAATTGAGCCAAATTCAGACAGGATTAAACCCTGGCCAAAATTAAGGTTAATCTTTGCAACCATCTCAAGTAAGAGCTTTCTAATACTGTTTTAGGAAATCTTTGTTTTTGAGACAGCATAAAAGGAAGTAAGTTCCAGACAACTGACCTCTAAAGCAAGCCAGACGCAACTAATGATAAATTATACCATAGTGATAAAGAAGATGGAAAGGTGGAAACTGCATAACCAAATAAGTTCATTTTGGTTCATTTTGACTTAGAAAGTCACTTCTTACCATAGTAGTCTTAGTTGACATTAAGTTTAAATCAGACCAATATAAGTTACTTTTTAATGAACTTCTTTCTACCATCTTAATGTTTCTTTGGTTAATTGCTAGTACTTTCTTCCACTAATAATAAAACTAGGTGTTTATTACAAATAGAATAACTTGATATATTTTATTGTAACTGTGTAATAGCTCATTTTGGTTCCCAGCCTACAAAAAAAAAAAAAAAAAAAATTCATTAAGTATTAGACTTTCTGGAATTTTAAATACTTTGCCAAATGTTCTGTAGTGCTGATTCTCCTGAGATTTGGACACTAGCACCTCAAGCTGTGTTGTGAACAGCTAATAATGCATTTCTCTCCAAATTGCCTATTCCAAGAGAACATCTGTGGTAGTACCCCTCACCTGAAATCTGTAGAGCTCTAATATTGGATTGGCTAATACGATTTTCCTGGCACTTGATTTTGAGCAAGTACAGGATGTGGTTATATAGACAGCTGCTTCAGAAGTCTCACCTCATCCTAGACTTAACCCACAAATACGTTAAACCCCAAGAAAATGGAACAATTCCGGAATTCTGTCAGTGTTTTTGACCTCTCTCTTCCCATGGTTATACTCACCTAACACAATAACTAAGATGTATTTTTATGTATACATAATTTTCATGTAACCCTGGGTCATTGCTCCCCAACCTTGGTGGTAAGTACCTGGGAGAATATGGAACTATTGCAAGGGTTTCTCAAAATTATATTCATGCTACCATTAGCAAAATTCTCTTTTTTCTTAGAAGCCATGACCTCCTGGGGTCCTGAGATAATATAGACAGCCCCCAAATCAAACTTGCTCACATGTTCCCAACAGACTTTGACTTAAGGTGTCTTGCTATCTTCCACTTCCTCCCCAAAACACCATAACAGGAAGGAGGGGAATGACCCAGCCAAGGAACTCTCCATTCACATTCAGAGATAGTGGCTTTTGTAGATCTCAGCAATCTTAGAGGGTAAAAAAGTGTTCCCAGATATGTGGAGGTGTGTTTGTCAACTTGATAATCTACTACATGTCTTCAGATTTTAGCTCTGGTGTTTGGAAATAAGCCAGTGTACTTTAACCATTCCTTCCTGTGTGGTATACAGGAGGCAAGACTTTCTAAGGCAGGATGTATTACAAGAAAACTAATAGAACCTAGCCTGGAAAATGAAATGGAGAGAAATACTATCTTTGAATGAAAATTTGGGATTTTAAGATGAATTTCCCAATAGAGCTCACCTATATTCCTATTTTCAACTTCCCACAACAATGTCTATGTGTTTGTTCAGTGAATGTTAGATGTCCAACCACAGTCATCATCAATGTTCTTCAGAATGTTTTGAATATTATTAAAAGGGCTTCTCATACTGGAAAACACCATGAACCATTTTCCTGGATTGACTGGCTTTTAATTTGTGGCCCAGTTATTTTTTTAAAGTTGATAGCAAAGGCTCTAGCATGATCCTTTTGAACTCTAGAAACAAAGCTTCGGGAAGAAATGTTGGTGTTGAACTTCTGAGTAGTTTTAAGTCATTTTATATGGTTGTGATTCAAAATAACCTGACCACTTTAAGAAATCCAGGTGCTGAGTCATTTACAGACACAGCCAGGGGAGGTTAATTAGAAGCAGCTGATAGTGGCATCATTTGCTGCTTTTTAAAAAAAATAAACAGAGATGGTGATTCTATGAAGAGGACAGAGTGCTAACGAAAGTGTACAAAACTAAGCAAACATTCAGGACTGAGGTTTACCTCATTTCTACTGCACCAAAAGGGGAAAAACATCACTCAGTGAATTCAAGATAAAGTACCATAGCTCTATAAAAATGGTAATGGTTGCTCCTAAGAAGTTCCTTTGCTTCTGCCTCTTTCTCCTGACCAAACTCCTGTTTCCCCTGTGGCCTTCCACGGCATGGTGTGCCCTCTTGGGAACTGTAAGTACTAAATTCTTTCAATAGCATTGGCCTGTGTCATCACTTAGTTGTCTCCATAAGTAAAAGTCCTATCAGCACAAATGAGTACAGTGAGACCTTTTCCCAATCCCCTCAAAGAGGGCAGGATAATTTAGATTGTTTGCTCTTTCACTGGGGAATAGCTGACTATAAGTATCTTTAGGTCTCTTCTCTTGAGGGAGTTAGCTTTCCAAAGTGGAATCATGTCTCCTGCCTAGAGGATATAAGGTTACAACTCAATTTTCTGTACGAAGTTAAGAAAGCTACAACAATTAAAAGGAATAACGGGAAACATGAATTCTTAACACAATTGAAGCAAGGCTAGAATTCCTTCACTTAACGAAGTCTCAACAGATTATTGGTATCACTCCTGAGAGATGGGATTGAGGAGGGAATAAGGATGGGAAACATTTAATTTTATTTTCCCACTATTACGAATCAACACCATGCCTCTCTAACTGTTCCATCCTGAAGCAAAGCAGGGAGAAATTTAAAAAAAAAAAAAAAAAATGGGGACCATTTTTTATTGTTTCCCCACCCAAGACTATACCGTGATAACAGCAATTTTCTGGTAATCTTATGAAAACATTTCAAGAAATTGAAAAATTCTTAGTTTTTTATAAAATGAATACATGGAGGTGGCACACATAGTCTTTGAAATCAGTATTCATTACAATCTTTTTGGCCCCCAAAATTCACTACAGTAAATGAAATCTGGCAATACTTTTCATTTTTACCAGTGCAAGAAAGCCTGAAGGAAAGAGTACATACTTCAAAGGTCATCTGGTGGTTGGCCAAGACTTCTAGGTATAGATTGTTTTTAATAGTCCTGGAAATACAGTTATTAAAATGTGAATGGCCCTGCTCTGAGGAGCTAAGGATGACTGACGAACAGTAATCATCAAATATCCTAGGAGGCAAAGAAACTGCCACTCTAAAAACCAAACCGTTTTACAAATTTTTTTTTTTTATAGTCTATTGCCCCTAGGCCACAAACCTGTACAGCATGTTACTGTACTAAATCCTATAGGCAATTGTAACACCATGGTGTTTGTGTATCTAAACATGGGAAAGGTGTAGTAAAAATACTATACCTTTTACTATAATAGGTCCACCCTCTAATATGTAGTCCATCACTGAGGAAATGGTTTGTGGCCCATAACTGTGTATAGAACCATATCATATACATGTATATACACACATACACATATATAAATGCCTGCTACTTATACATAACTATAACCATAAAGTTGCTGTGTTGTTTTTGTTTGTTTGTTTGTTTGATTTTTTTCTCCTGGCTGGGAGTCTCTCTTGGCTCTAGAGAAGAAGGCTAGGCTGACCAGTGGGGAATTCTGCTCAGGGAGACTGATGGAGTACCCAGAGTTGTGAGTCCCACCTAAATCAAAGGTTAATGAAATATCAAGTAGGATGTGGAAGTACAAGGTTCATTAAGCCCAAATGTCACTCAGAAGATACTTAGCGTTTACTATAGGACAAACATTGGGCTAGGGCCTTAATAGTGAACTAACAGAGACTCTGCCCTAAATTGATAATATAGCAGGCTTTCAAACAGGCAGTTATATGTGCTATGATAGAGTTAAGCAGAGAATGCTACAGAAGCATGTACGAACAGTTAATCTAATCTCTGTGGCTTCAGGAAAGCTCTAAGGATGGAATGTTAAGACTTCTGCTACAAGTTAGAATACAGAAAGATGCATGAAAGCCTTTTACATAGTGGTAATAAGAAATAACCAGATAAAAATCATACTTTTTATGGGGCTGTTGAAAAGCCATGTATATAAGACCTTAATGAAATAAATTCTACAGTCATGCCTATGTTTGGAGGAACATAGTTTAACAGAGAGCTGTGGCATTGCCATGCCCAGGGAGAAGGGCGTGGTCTGGATACAAGTAGATGGAAGAACAAGCCTACAACACTCTAGGAGACTTTGCAGAGTTAAGGAGAAGGTGGCTGAGACTTTGCCAGTGGTATAGGCTGGTGAGACAGACTTGGATCTGGAAGGACCTCAATCACAAAAATAAATCACTTAGGCCTACATCCCACACCCAAGATTGCTAAGAAAGCAGCAATGGAAGAAATGTTTTCAGTAAGTAGAGAGAATTCACTGAATCTTGCACATTCTTACAGTGCTTGGATTCCTGAGCCCTGCTAAAGCTGAATCCGAAGGTGAACCAAATGATCTGAAACTATGGCCCATCCCTCCCTCTCTAACACAAACACTGACAAGATCCAAGAGCTCAGTCCTTTGCAGGAGGTTGAATTGAATTAACTGCAGCTGAACTTCATCTAAAGCTGCAGCCCAGCATCAGCTCAATTCAAAGTGTGAATGAATCTGAATGTTCCATTTCTCACTGAACTTTCCGTTCTTTTTTTCACAATGTTCATAATAAAATTAAAAATTATAAGACATGCTAAAAAGCAGGAAACACAACCCATAATTAGGAAAAAGTTGTCAATAGAAGCAGGCACATAGATGAACCAGAAATTGGCATGATAAGGACTTTTTAAAAACTTATACATTTTTTTTAATATAGAGGAAAAGATGAATGAAGGGAATTTCAAGAGAAAAATTCCAAAAAACAGATTTTTAGAACAAAAATATATCTGAAATCAATTTATTAGATGTGTTTTGGAACTAAATTGGAAACTAGAAAATACTTGAAGATAGGTTGGTAAGAATTATCCACACTGAAACACAGGGAGAAGTAAATGTTTTGGGGGAAATGAGCAGAGCACCATGATCTGTGGGCAATATTAACCAGTCTAACATAAAGTATTTTTGAAGTCCCAGAAAAAGAGAAGAATGACAAAAACGTTTTTTGAAGAATTAATGGTCAAAAATCTTTCTTTCAAATTTGATTTAGAACACCAACCCACAGATCTGAGCAGTTCACCAAACCACAAGCAGGATAAATACAAAGAAAACCATACCCATACCCCACGCACATTATATTCAAACTTGAAAACCAAGGATAAAGGAGAGAAGAGATGTGAAGAGTGAGTAGGAGTTAGCCAGGCAGGGGTTGTTGGGAAGCAAGGGAGATTGTTCCAGGCAGAAGGAAGACAACATCTTGAAAGACCCACACACTGCAAGCAGTTCCAGGAATTGAAAGAAATTATTTGGGGCTAAGGAGAAAGTTATAACAGTGAGAGTTAAGGTTAAAGAAGTGGCCAAGAGCCATAGAGAGGACGTGTGAGCATATTAAACTGAGGGAGATGGGGAACGAAATTATATCCTGGGTAATATAATCAGATTTGTCTTTTTAAAAATCACTGTGGCTACAATGTGTGGAATAGATTGGAGACACAAGATGGAGGCAGGAAGAAGCTGTTGCAGTAACCCAGGCATAAAACTGTGTCGTACAGAACTTGAGATATGGCAGTAAGGATGGAGAGTTACAGATTGATTCAAGAGCTACTTAGGAAATAGAAGAGGTAAGATTTGATGAATGACTAGATATAAAGGAGGATGGAGTAAAGAGTGACTGTTAGAGCTATGTAACCTTTCCAGGCTCAGCCACCTACCTTCAAGTCACATTCATTACCTTGTACCAAACAGAATGTCCCAAAATGCAATTCTGATCATGCCACCCCCTGCTTAAAAGCTCTTCAGTGGCTCCCATCATTTTTCTGCTCTGGATCTTTCCATGACTTCCCATCACACCCAAAGTGAAAGCCAAAGTCCTTATGATGTCCCATAAAGCTCTGCATGATCAGGTCTCCACATAACTTTTATCCATCATGTCCTTCAGTTCCCCACCTTGCTCGCTCTGCTTCAGTTATACTGGCTTCCAATGTAAGATCTGGGTTAGATATATAAATGTGAGAAACTCTAGAGAATGGGGACATGCGAAGCAACCAGCAAAAGAAACTAAAAAGAAATGACCATAGTGATACAAAGAAAATCAGAGAAGATTTGCCTCCTTGAAAGAAAAATTAAGAAAGTTCAATCAGAAGGTGATCACTGTAAGGTTAAGCTGTGCAATGTGCAACTTTAAGAAACAATACCCACACCCAAATAATTGCTACAGATGCCCTGTGGATCACATTAGATAAACATGGACTATAGTATCAAATCTGGCATAAAAGGCCCTTAAATGAAATTTTTCTGGCTACGTCTCCTGAAGCAGAATAGGGTCTGGAGGCAGGGAACCTAAGGCCAATTCACGCTGACTTCCTAGAACTAAATCAAAAGGTAAACCCCAAATTTCCACACCTAAGTAACAAAAGGAGCAGCGACTACTCCCTTTGCAAATCCCCACCTTTTCTGACAGGCAGATGGAAATTGAAGGTACCTCAACCAATCAGTCTGATTGCGGACCAAATCTTCCTTTGCATAGAAGTGCAACTTAGTAACATCACTTTAGCCTCTGATTGGTTGCTTTCCACAACCAATCAGATGTTTGTATAGGAGTGTGACCTTTGTAACTTTACTTCAGCCTCTGATTGGTTGCTTTCCACAACCAATCATACTGATTGTGGCCACCACTTCATTTGCATGAGGAGAACACCAGTGGCCAATGGGAAATCTCTAGCAGGTATTTGGACCTAAGAAGATTCTGTATCCAGTACACTGTGGAGAGTACTTTGGTTTTCAATAAATCTTTGCTTTTGTTGGTTCATTCTTTCCTTGCTTTGTGCATTTTGTCCAATTCTTTGTTCAAAACGTCAATAACCTGGACACCCTCCACCGGTAGCACTCTTACCTCATTTCCTACCATTCTCCATGTATGGGATTACTTGCTTCAACCAAACCAACAGGGCCAGGTGCCAGTGGCTCACACCTATAATCCCAGTGCTTAGGGAGGCCAAGGCATGAAGATCATTTGAGCCAAGGGGTTTGAGACTACGGTGAGCTATGATCCTCACCGCACACCAGACTGGGTGACACAGCGAGACCCCCATTTTAAAGTTGCCAACTTGGTCTTCATCTTTTCCATGCTCCCTGTAAATGGCAGTCACTTCCGTAGGTTTGTGCCTCACCTCTAGTAGTTGATGTTTTATTTCATGTTTTAAAAACCTTTGGAAGGCCAGGCGGGTTGGCTCACGACTGTAATCCCAGCACTCTGGGAGGCTGAGGCAGGAGAATCGCTTGAGGTCAGGAGTTCGAGACCAGCCTGGGAACTGGTGTGTATATACACACACACCCTTTGGAAGTAGGTCTTATTTCTCATTCTTCAGAGCATAAACCTCCCCAATGCAGCAATCAAACTCAATCTTTGTTTTCACAGTAAAAGCCTAGCAAAGTATATATGACACTTAGGATTAAAAAAAAAAGTTGTTGCTCAAGGAATGACGGAGCCGTTATATAACAGACAGGACTAAGTAGGGGTAACCTCAAAGGGACGCAACTTCTGGCTTTGTTTTGTTTTGTTTGCCTCCTAAGATTTTACTGCTATAACTGCATCCTTGCACCATCGCGAAATTGACGTCACAATCTGGACTAAAACTACCAATCCCAGAATGCCGAGCGAGGAGGCGGGCTCTCCGGAAGTCGCCGAGTGATTAGTGAGCGGAGGCATTTTCTTCCGGCGGGAAGGGCCCCGGAGGCGGGGACTTGGGGGGAAAGTTGAGACGCGATTACCGGGTTGGTCGGGCCCCATCTGGGAGGGGTTTGTGGGTGAACTCGGGGTCTCCCGCCCGCAGAGGAGATGGATGAGGACGGGCTTCCTCTCATGGGGTCAGGCATAGACCTGACCAAGGTTTGTAAAAGACGATACTAAACTCCTCCACTGGGAGGAGGATGGGGAAGACGCAGCTTCCCGGGGAGACCACACCTTCCGGGTCCCCACTCTGTCACGGCCCCGGGCCCTTCTGCCGGCCTCAGGAGGCAGAGCTCCGCAGTCCACCTTCAAATGGGGTCCCTCCTGAACTGATTAAGGAGATGGTGTGCATTTCCCAACTTTCGCTTCCCATCTCCCGTGTCTCTGTGCCGCCGGCGACAGACGCCGGTTGTGATAGCTAGCCCTACCTCTTTTTCAGCCCCCAAGTTTTTATGTGTGTTTATGTGTGTTGCTTCTGCCTGCCAAAATTCGTACCAGTGAGTCTAGAGCCTGTTCTCAAACTTTTATGCACCTCTGTCGTCTTCGGACACCCCACCTACAGTTTAGGAAAACAAGTTAATGACTATTCCCAGTCCTTCAAGAAATTCGTATCACACAGCAAAGTGCCTCGTGATTATTTCCAGATATGAAAAGGTTTGCACTGTGTACGTTCCTCCTGTATGAACCATGTTTGTTTTTACGTAACACAGGTGCCAGCTATTCAACAGAAAAGAACGGTGGCTTTTCTAAACCAATTTGTGGTGCACACTGTACAGTTCCTCAACCGCTTTTCTACAGTTTGTGAGGAGGTAGGTCCTGTGATACTGGTTTATAGAGTCGCCTAGAAGTCACCTTGCACTGCTGAGATTGACAAATGGAGTAAAACAAGAATTACAGTCTTTATTCATGTATCATGACCTCTCGTCACCCAATTGTGTTAACACACCTTAAGTTCTCTTTTACTCTGTTACAATCAATCTTGCAACCCTCCTCTACTGAATTAGTGTTCTAGAGGTCCTTGTGAGATAGTTCAGTCAGGCTTATTGCGATTAAAGAGAACAATAGGAAATCTAAAATTTCTTTTTTTTCTTTTTTTTTGTGAGACGGAGTCTAACTCTATCACCCAAGCTAGAGTGCAGTGGCGCGATCTCGGCTCACTGCAACCTCCGCCTCCCGGGTTCAAGCGATTCTCCTGTCTCAGCCTCCTGAGTAGCTGGGATTACAGGCATGCGCCACCATGTCTGGCTAATTTTTTGTATTTAGTAGAGACGGGGGTTTCACCATGTTGGTCAGGCTGGTCTCGAACTCCTGACCTCAGGCGATCTACCAGCCTCGGCCTCCCAAAGTGCTGGGATTACAGGCCCGAGGCACCGTGCCCGACTTCTAAAATTAGTTGAAAATAGTTTTTATTTTGATATTTGTTATTCGTTCTCGTACCCCAAAATAGTTTTTATTTTGCTATTTGTTATTCGTTCTCGTACCCCAAAACCACATTGTTTATATTAAATTTATTTTACATTCCGAATCTAAAAGATGGCTAGAGGAGATAGGCTGGAAACATAACTTTGGCATCAAATATGATTATAGAAATAAAAATATTTTCTGCAAATGACTTGTAAGGATTAAGTATCCAACTAGGGACTAGGTGCCAGAGCTGGCACAGTAGTGTGCACCTGTAATCCCAGCTACTCGGGAAGCAGAGACAGGAGGATCACTTGTGCCCAGGAGTTTGAGACGAGCCTGGACAACATAGAGAAACTCAGTGTTTTGTTTTTGTTTTAAAAAAGAGGATAGGTACAAGATCCAGGATCCAGGGACTCCCTGTCTTTTAAAAAGCCAAAAAAGAAGATGGGGAGAACAATGGGAACCATTGGCTGAAATTGCATTTAAGGAAAGAAAAGTAAATTATGGGGCTTAGATAATTCACAAGTCTGTTGAACATTCTGCCTTATGTAAGGTATAGCCTTAGCAATTAGAGTTTGTAGAGGATTTTTGCGTCTATGTTCATTGGGGATATTGACCTTTGGTTTTCTTTTCTTGTAGTGTATTTGTTTGGCTTTGGAATCAGGATAATGCTGGCCTCCTAAATTGAGTTTGAAAATTTTCCCTCCTCTTCAGTATTTTGGAAGAATTTGAGAAGGATTTGTATTAGTTCTTCTTTAAATGTTTGGTAGAATTCAGTAGTGAAGCCATCAGGTCCGGGGGGTTTTGTTTAGTGGGAGACTTAACTACTGATTTGATCTCTTATTATTGGTCTGTTCAGATTACCTATTTCTTTATGATTTAGTCTTGATAGGTTGTATGTGTCTAGGAACTTATCCATTCTAGGTTATCCAATCTGTTGGCATATAATTGGTCATAGCAGTCTCTTATGAGCCTTCATATTTCTTTTGTTTTAATTGTAAAGTCATGTTTATTTAAGTATGAGCTTATATTCACTAAAATTTACCGTTAAGTATGAGATTTGACAAATTCATAATCATAACATAATCAAGATGTAGAATAGTTGTAGAACAAGGTGTAGAATCACTCCAAAAATTCCCTCATGTTCCTTTGCAGTCACCCCTTTTTTATCCCTAGGAATCTGTTATTCTGTTTTCTGTCAAAAGGGTCAAATTTAATCACTACAGTGATCTCTGGTACTGTGGAAAAATTCCTGAGCACACAAAACACACAAACCAAATTTTTTAAAAATGAGATACTTACAAAATTTCTTTAGCATACCAACCAAATGAAGGTAGCTTCATATTTTAGTACAGATGCTCAGATATCTTAGGCAGAATTAAGTCCACCATTGCTGTATATATGCCTCAACAGTAATATTTAAGAGTAGACTATAAAAATAAACTTACAATCTTTAGAATCATCAAAACAATGGGATTATTAAATAACCTTTGTAAGTTAAAGCAGAGTTTATAAAGTTGTCTTCCATAGTTGTAAAATAGCTAGTCTAGTTGGATAGAATTAATGTGTCCTAAAACTGACCTGCTTGAAGAACTAGTCTAGGTCATGTCTTTGTAGGTAGAGTATGCTCTTTTGTGTTAACACTGTCTCAAGTTTCAGACTGGGGCTGGTTGATAGAAAAACTAGTTAAAAAAAAAAAAAAAAAAAACTATTTTAAGTAATGGAATTGAATTTTATGGAAATTCTCTATGGCACCAACTCAACCACAGGACAGAAACAAAAAATTCTTATCTAAACATTCCTTATTAAACATTGGGACCATCTCAATTCACCCCAGCTACCACCATGAAAGAGACAAAGAAAGCAAAAACTTGTGTTCTGAATATATCAGTGGTCCCATATTCAAATACTCCTTATCTACTTGAAAAGCTTTGATGGACTGGGCACGATGGCCCACACCTGTAATCCCAGCACTTTGTGCCCACGTGGGCAGATCACCTGAGGCTGAGTTCGAGACCAGCCTGGCCAACATGGTGGAACCCCATCTCCACTGAAAATACAAAAATTAACCAGGTGTGGTGGTACACGCCTGTATTCCCAGCTATTTGGGAGGCTGAGGCAGAAGAATCACTTGAACCTGGGAGGTAGAGGTTGCAGTGAGCCAAGATCTCGCCATTGCACTCCATCCTGGGTAACAGAGCAATACTCCATCTCAAAAAAACAAAACAAAAAAAAGAAAAGAAAAAAAGAAAAGCTTCACTGATTCTTTCAAACACACACCAGACCTTAAGTTCATCAGCATTTTAACGTCACTGAGCTGAGTTGCGCTCTGTGGCTGTAAAAAGCAATTCTTTGTATTTCTGTGGTATCAGTTATAACATCTCTTTCATTTCTGATATCATTTGAATCTTCTCCTTTTCTTAATCCAGCTAAAAGTTTGTGGATTTTGTTTATCTTTTCAAAAATCCAGCTCTTAGTTTCATTCATCTTTTCTATTGTTTTTCTAGTCTCTTTCATTTTTTTCTGTTCCGATCATTATTATTTTTTCCTTCTACTAACTTTGGGTTTTATTTGTTCTTCTATTCCTTGAGTTGTAACACTAGGTTGTTTATTTTGGATCTTTCATCTTTTTTGTTATATGTCTTTATTGCTGAAACTTCCTTTCCTCTTAAAACTGCTTTTACCTGCCGGGCGTGGTGGCTCAAGCCTGTAATTCCAGCACTTTGGGAGGCCGAGACCGGCGAATCACAAAGTCAGGAGATCGAGACCATCCTGGCTAACACAGTGAAACCCTGGCTCTACTAAAAAATAAAAAAAAAACTAGCCAGGCGAGGTGGTGGGCGCCTGTAGTCCCAGCTACTCGGGAGGCTGAGGCAGGAGAATGTCATGAACCCGGGAGGCGGAGCCTGCAGTGAGCTGAGATCCGGCCACTGCACTCCAGCCTGGGCGACAGAGCAAGACTCTGTCTCAAAAAAAAAAAAAAAATTGCTTTTACCACCTTCCATAAGTATTGATGTGTTGTATGTCCATTTTCATTTGTCTCAAAATATTTTTTAATTTCCCTTTTATTTGACCTATTGGTTGTTTAGGAGCATGTTATTTAATTTCCAGATATTTATGATTTTTTTTCAAGATTCCTTCTATTATTGATTTCTAGTTTCAAACCAGTATGGTCAGAAAAGATACTTGATATGATTTCAGTTTTCTTAAATGTATTAAAACTTGTTTTGTGGCATATCATATAACTTGGAGAATGTTCTGTGGGCCCTTGAGAAGAATGTGTATTTTGTTGCTGTTTTATTGAATTCTCTACATATGTCTGTTAGGGCCAGTGTTTCATTACTGATTTTCTGCCTGGATGATCTGTCTATGGTTGAAAGTAGGCTATTGATATCCCCCATTATTATTATATTATAGTCTATCTCCAGATCTATTAATATTAATATGTTAATATATTTAGGTGCTCCCATGTTAGATGCATGTATATTTACAGTTGTTATATCTTCTTGATGAATTGCTCCCTGTACCATTATATAATGACCTACTTTGACTCATTTTACAGCCTTTGACTTATAGTCTGTTTTATCTGAAAAGAGCAACTCCTGCTCTTTTTTGGTTTCTATTTACTTGAAATATTCTCTTCCATTCTTCTCTCTTTCTTTCTTTCCTTTCCTTCTCTCTCTCTCTCTTTCTTTCTTTCCTTCCCCCCCTCCCTACCTCCCTCCCTTCCCTCCCTTCCCTTCTCTTTTCCCTCCCCTTTCCCCTTCCCTTTCCTTCCCTTCCCTTTTTCAGGGTCTCCTTCTACATCCCGTGCTGGAGTACAGTAGCGTGAACATGGCTTATTGTAGTCTCAACCTCCCAGGCTCCAGCTATCCTCCTATCTCAGCTTCCCATGTAGCTGTGACCACAGGCACACACCCCGATGCCTAGCTAATTTTTTAATTGTTTGTAGAGACGGGGTCTCACCATGTTGCCCAGGCTGGTCTCAAACTCCTGAGTTCAGGGGATCCTCCTGCCTTGGCATCCCAGGATTACAAATGTGAGCCACTGTGCCCAGCTCTTTTCCATTCTTTCACTTCAATCTATGTGCGTCCATTTTTTAAAGGTGAAGTGAGTCTCTCGTACACAGCATGTAGTTGAGTCTTATTTTTGTATCTTATTCAGTCAACCTGTGTCTTTTGATCAGAGAATGTAGTCCATTTACATTCAAGGTAATTATTGATAGGTAAGGACTTACTGCTGTGATTTCGTTCATTGTTTTCTGGTTGCTTTATAGATCTTTTGTTCCTTTCTTCCATTCTTGCTGTCATCCTTTGTGATTAAATGATTGTCTCTAGTGATATACTGTGATTCCTTACTTTTTATCTTTTGTCTATTTACTATTAGGTTTTTGCTTTGTTGTTCCCATGAGGCTCACATAAAACATGTTATAACAGGCTATTTTAAACTAATAATAACATAACTGATAACATAAAAAACTTCTGCACTTTTACTCCACCTCTCCACATTTTGTTTTTGATTTTGCATTGTACATCTTTTTACACTGCATATCCCTTAAGTTATTTTAGCTATTATTATTTGTAATAGTTTTATCTGTTAACTTTCATACTAAAGATACAAATGATTTAATCACCATGACAGTATTAGAATATTCTGAATTTGACTGTATACATTTTTTTTCAGCTCTAAAATTGCTGTTTGATTTTTTTTTTTAAATAATTCCAATCTTTCTGTTACATTTCTCATTTTGGTCACTTACTATTTTCTTGATTTCATTGAATTGTTTCTCTGAATTTTCCTGAAGTCCACTGAGCTTCCCTAAAACAATAATTTTGGATTCGTTGTGAAGAAGGGTCAGTTACTGGTGATTTATTTTGTTTCTTTGGTAGTGACGTGTTTCCCTGATTATTCTTGGTCTTTGTGGCCATGTGTTGGTATGTATGTCTTTGAAGAAGTAAGGACTTATTCCAGTCTTTGCAGACTGGCTTTGTCTGGGAAAGCCCTTCACCAGTAAGCCCATCCAGAGGTTCTAGACAGGCCATCTGTTGTGGTGCATGGCAGGCTTGCTGCTGGAGTCCTTGGGTAGGCTGGCCTGGTGCCTGGGGTTATAGGGTTGTTCCTGGAGCCTGATCCACCGGGATGGACCTGCTGATTAGCTCTATAGAGGTGGGCCTGGATCCTTAGGGTTCTGACTTGAAACCTAAGTCTGCAGGGGCTGGTCTGACACTGGGATGAGCCTTGAGCCTGAGTCTGCAGTGTCTGGCCAGGTTCCAAGGTGGGCCTGGTGCTTGGGACCCCTGGGATGGACCTGGAGCCAGAGTATGTGGAGGTGGGCCTGGGTCCTGGTTGTACTGTGACTAGCCTGGAGCCTGAGTCTGCAGCAATGGTCCTGAAGCCTCAGTCCATGGGGGCCAGTCTGGCAATGGAATCTACTGGGGTGGTCCCAGACTCCGGGTCTGCTGGAACATACCTAGATTCTGACTGACCACAGGGATTTGCCTGGGGCCAGCGTGGTGCTGGGGCAAGTGTGCAGCCTGGGGTCACAGGGGCCAGACTGGAGCCTGGGATTATAGGTGGTGGCCTGGTAACTTGGGCTACATGGGGCTGGCCGGGGTCCTAAGGCAATAGTGGCTAGCCTGGAACTTGAGTCCACAGGGATGGTCCTGGAGCCTGTGTCTATGGGTGCCAGTCCAACAGAAGGGCCTACTGGGATGGGCCTAAAACCTACTTCTACTGGGGTGTGGGCTGCAGGAGCCAAACTGGGGCCACAGGAGCTGACTCGGCATTGGTCAGGCCTGGAACCTGTATCTGCAGGAGCTGGCCTGGTGCTGGGGTGGGCCTGAACCTTGGGCCCATGGAGGCCAGCCCTGTGCTGGGAGTGGTCTAGAACCTAGGGCCACTGGGGCTGGCCTGCCCTTAGAGCAGACCTGGAGACAATCTATGCAGTCTTGCCTGGTGCTGGGGCTGTCCTGAGTCTTAAGCTGGTCTGGAGCCTGGGGTCCCAGTGGGACAAGCCTAGAACTCAGGACTAGGTGATCCAGCCTAGTGCCAGGAGGGGCCTAAAGGCTTCGCCTGCAGGTGTCAGCCTGGAGTCTGGGCTGAGGGGGCTTGCTCAGCACTGAGTTCTACTGGGGTGGGCCTGGTGTTGTGGTCCAAGGCAAAGTCCTGTGCTCACTACCTCTCCTTCGCCCACTTGGAGGGTATCTCTCTCCATGCTGTGCTGCCTGGAGTTGGGGAAAGGGTGACATGAGTTCTGTAAAACTGTCCTTCTTACCCTCTTCAATGTGTTTTTTCTTATTTTTGTGCTACACTCAGTGCTATAATTTCTCACCTGGTTTCCTTAGCTCTTGAGAAGGTATTTTCATGTGTGAATAGTTTTTCAAATGGATGTTTCTGTGGGAGGATCAGTGCTGGAAAGTCCTGTTTCCCCATCTTGCTGTTGTTGTCCCACCTTTTTCTCCTTTATGTTTGATAATCTAGGGTTGACTGTAACTGATTTTCTACAATATATATTTTAGCAATTTGGATATTCATGTCAGCTGGAGGCTGCTCAATGAGATGACAACTAATATTTATTCTGTACTTACTCTGTGCTGGGCATCATACTAAGTGCTTTATGTGTATTTAGTTATCGCAGTCAGCCCTTTGAGAGAGGCTTAGTTATCCCACTCATACAGATACAGAAACTAAGATGTAGAGGAGTTTAAATCATTTGCTTAGTCATTCATTCATTCAACATATTTCTGCATGCCCCCAGTAGTTGTAGCTGCATTAGCTGCACATACACAGAAAGTAGCAGAACTGGATTCCCACTGATTTTTTAACTGGAAAAGTCAATATCTCATTACTCTCTTACATTGCACTGACTTACCTGATTAAGAAGCATGCTTATGTCAGTTTCAAGTGAGAGTGTGCAGTACAAGTACCTTCTTATAGCTATATTAAAATCTATTTTTAGATTCATATTCACTTCTTTGCTATGCTATGTCTATTTGTTGTAATATATTTTTATGTCAATTCCAAGAATATATGTATTCAAATGTAAGGTGCCATTTTCTCCCAAGTTAAAGTCACTTTGGTGTTTTGAAATGCTTTTGTTAATAGTACCTAATAGGCCTCTAGTCCTTATTTATTTAAAGCCTTAAACCAGAATCAACTGACTGTTTCTCTCAACAAAAGAGGAACCTCAACTGTTAGTTTTTGAACTGAGAGTGAACTGGGAGGAAAAAGAAAACTTTCCCCATCCCCCGACAGGATCTGGTTTGAACCAAACCCAAACTTAAACAACTTCAGTCATAGATAAACCCTCAAGCCAGAATTAAGTTTGAAACAAATTGCTAGGCTTCTTTCTTCGTCTGTGGCACTGTTTTTAGAGTTCTTCACTAAAGAGAAGAGTATAAAACTGCATTCTGTGAAGAACTCAACTTTGCAAAAACTTTCTGCATATTAGGCTACTTTTGTAACTCTTCCAGTGATTGGCACCAGAGTAGAAGAGAGATTAGATGACAGAGAAAGTAGTAGAATCAGACCCACATTGCAGAGGTACTTAGGGTCATCTCCTCTTCCATCACAAATCCCCAGTGAGCATTTTTATTCTTGCTTTAGTCAGCAAAATCTTATGGTCATCCATTGGGACTGCAAATTTTGAGGGGTTGGCGGGAAGCAACATAAGATCTACGCATACTGCAGGTGAAACCTGAGCATTTAACCTTATAGTGAGTTTTAAAGTAGTGGTACTTTGTAAACAGGAGTGTCAAATGTGAACTTTGGGTTTTTGGGGTTTTTAATAATTTTTTTTTCTTTTCCCTCTAAGACGGGGTCTTGCTCTATCACCCAGGCTGGAGTGCAGTGGCGTGATCACAGCTCAGGGCAACCTCAACTTCCTGGGCTCAAGTGATCCTCCCACCTCAGCCTCCCTAGAAGCTTGGACTATAGGCATGTCACTACACCAGGCTAATTTTGTGTGTGTGTTTGTGTGTGTGTATGTGTGTGTGTGTGTGAGAGTTAGAGATGGCATCTCACTACATTATAGGCTGGTCTCTAACTCTTGGGCTTAAGTGATCCCTCGGCCTCGGCCTCCCAAGTGCTGGAATTATAGGCATGAGCCACTGTACCTGGCCAGAATGTTATTTTAATTCAAACTTTTTTTGTTGTTTTTTTGTAAGACAGGGTCTCACTTTGTCACCCAGGCTGGAGTGGAGTGGAGTGATCTTAGCTCACTGCAGCCTAGACCTCCTGCCTCAGTGCCCCAAGTAGCTGGAACTACAGGTGCATGCCACCACACCTGGCTAATTTTTTGTATTTGTAGAGACAGGGTTTCCATATGTTGCCCAGGCTGGTCTTGAACTCCTGAGCTCAAGCCATCTGCCTGCCTCAGCCTCCCAAAGTTCTAGGATTACAAGCGCCCTCAGCCAAACTCAGACTTATTACATGCCTGAGATATTGGATTTTTAAATAATTTTTTAATATTCTGAAATTTTTCTTTTTTCTAAAATCTTTAGGTACAAGCAAAAGTGCTGAGAATTGTCACATAACCTAAAAGTTTCTTTAGTGCTTATCTTCTACATTCATTTTTTTAGCCTCCATTGGACTTAACTTTTAATCAGATAATGTTTTACTTAAATCCTTATTTGCTCTTACATCTTTAACAACTGCTGGGCTTAAGTATCAGACACAACCTAATAAAACCATTGATTGCTTCCTTTTCTGGCTTCTGGGGCACATACAACACAGTGGGGTATACCAAGAGATCCATTATCTTAAAATACTGTTTCCCTTTTAGAGAAATGGATATATAAGCAAGGTATTTTACAACCATGAAAAACCAGTGTTTTGTTTCCGTATTCAACTAGTAACTCCATATTTCCTTCTTTATTTTGTCCTTTTTTAAACTTTATAAAATGTACTGCCTTGGAAATAGATGGATAGTAAATCAAGCTTTAAGCTTATCTGACAAATATCAGGGACTTTATAAATTCCCCTGTTACCCAAACCATAACATTTCAAGTTTGTTTTCAGTGTTCATAAAACAATGGTTAAATGGATGATAGACCGTTACCTTCCCATTTCCTCTTGCTAAAACTTTCAGAGGTGAGAACAGCTACTGTCACCAATTATGTTACTTTCGTTATATCCATAGTCATCCATAATTTAGAGCAGTGGCTCTCAACCAGGGTACATACGGCTATGTCTAGAGGTGTTTTTGAGTGTAATAACTGGGAAGTGCTACTGACATTTAGTGGATAGAGACCAGAGATTCTGCTACGCATCTTGTAGTGTGCAGGACAGTCCCCTGCAACAAAGAATATTTCACCCACAAATGTCAATATAGCCAGCTTTGAAAAACCTGTTTTATAGTGGTCTGGGAATTGTATGAAGAAAATGCCACAAGCATAAACATCTTAGAAATGAACTTCAGCAACCCATCAGTGAACCCAGGTACACCTTTTCACTTAACAATGTCTCTTTAAAAAGTATACGTTCAGGTATGTTATAGCAATAATTACATTGGAACATACAAAACCATTTATTAGACTCAATTATCTTTGAAAAGGAGTTCTTTCTTAGTCATGCCATGCACACTTTGACAGTCTAGTGAAACCAAATTAATGTTTTCAGGTGGATAAAATAAAATGCCTAGGATTACAAAAGAAACCAGTTATATACTTAAAAAAATTTAAAACTATGTTATACTAGTAGGTTATTTATTAAAGCATTAAATTATATTATCCTTTCGTATGTCTAATAACCATAATTTTGAAGTGTAAAGAAATCTGCAGCAATTGTGATGTGATTAAAAAAAAATCTATGATTTCTATTGATGACAGTCATAGATCCTAAAACCACCATGATTTTTTTTTTCTTTTTTTTTTTTTTTTTTTTTGAGACAGAGTCTCACTTATCGCCTAAGCTGGAGTGCAGTGGCATGATCTCAGCTCACTGCAACCCCCGCTTTCCAGGTTCAAGCAATTCTCCTGCCTCAGCCTCCTCAGTAGCTGGGACTACAGACGCACACCACCACACCTGGCTAATTTTTTTGTATTTTTAGTAGAGATGGGGGTTTCACCCTGTTGGCCAGGCTGGTCTCGAACTCCTGACCTCAGGTGATACACCTGCCTCGGCCTCCCAAAGTGCTGGCATGAGCCATTGTGCCCAACCTACGGTGATTTTTTTTTTTACTATGTTTTTAAACAATGCCAAATTTAAGCTAGAAGTAGATAAAAATAAAGGTAGAATTTTTTTCTCTCATCCTAGTTCATGTACTGTAGTTCAGAACCGCTTTGTAAGTGATCATCTCAGAATCAGAAGAGCAAAAGGCTTTTCCTCTTGGCACAGAATCATCTTAGTGAGAAACGAATTGATCATTTGTTAGCTTTGGATAACAAAAATTCTATGCAATACCCAATAATTTACCATTATGTTTTAACAATGTAAAATTCTCAAAAAATCTGATGAAGTGTATTGCCTCTGGAGTTGGAGGGTTTGAGTTCGGGATATTTTACTTCTATAAGACTCAATTTTCTCATCTTTAAAATTGGCATAATAGTTCCTACTTCATAGATTTGGTATAAGATTTCAATTGATATGTTGCATATACAGTGTGCCATATGTGGCAAGGCAAAGACTCAAATATTTACAATATTGATGATTATTGCTTAAAAGTAAATACTTCTAAAGGTATATTAAAACAGAAAAATTTTTAATTCAATTTTTTGTTTCCTTTTTTGTTTCCTTCAGGCAAACCAATATGTCCGTTTTTAAATAAGGTGGAAATTATCATTCACTTTACATATTAATTTGCTGTAGAATTTCTTCTCTAGTGAATTGAGACACTGATTAGATTTGCCAAAATTAAATTTCTATGATTTTAAGGAATACACTTATAATTTGGAAAGGGATTCATCCATAATACATGTTATAAACCTGTATTGGTGTTTACCTAAAAGCCTTATGTGAATGAATTCTAGAAGTCAAGGGTGAACTTAGCTTTGATACCGTAAAAACTAGATCCTAATACTTTCTTTGAGGATTATATCTTTGTGGATATCAAGATGTTAACCTAAAAATAAGTGATCTGTAAAGAAGCTTTGTGGCCACTTTCAGTTTTTTGTCCCCTCTAATTGTGGGCAAAGTGACCATTTCACAGGATGATAAAGTTCTACTTAATAGTCAGGATCTTAATAATAGCCCAGAATACAGTCAGGATGCTGTGTATCTGCCAACTTGTAAACTGGCTAACTGCTCTTGGATTATGTGACTGAATGTAATGTTTAAGATTAGGAGGTTTTAAGTAAATGTTCTTATAGGTCATATTTTATGATGTTACCTTTCTTTGTGTAGGTGTATATTTACAAGGTATATTGACAATTTATATAGAGTAACAAACATGATAAGCTCTTCAATCTGGTTTACCTTGCATTTTGATGGTAGATTTTGTTTTAATACTCTAGTTTTTTCTCTTCTCTTTCCGAAATGAATTACTCGTCTTCCAATTCCATCCCCCTTTATTTTTCAAACTATGGATGTTTAAATCTGGGACGAGTTATATATGCTTATGCATTTAAGTAATTTATAAAGGCAGACTTTGTTGCAGAGTGTCTTTGAATAATTTTTATTCTTTTATTTTCTATGAAAAAATTTCTTCATCAACAAATAATTATTAAGCTCCTATTAAGTGTCAGGGTACTATGCTGGGCACTACAGGTACAGTGGTAAACAAAAGGCTCTATCCTGGTTTGTTTATATTCTGGTCTCAACAATTGTTTACTGCTCTGATAATGAGTTTGCAGAAAATGTCACTTTGTTATAAGTGAATATGATTTTATAAAATAACTGAGAAGCGACTGGGTGCGGTGGCTCACGCCTGAATCCCAGCACTTTAGGAGGCCAAGGTGGGCAGATCACGAGGTCAAGAGATCGAGACCATCCTGACCAATATGGTGAAACAACATCTCTACTCAAAATACAAAAATTAGCTGGGCGTGGTGGCGCGTGCCTGTAGTCCCAGCTACTTGGGAGGCTGAGGCAGGAGAATCGCTTGAACCCAGGAGGCAGAGGTTGCAGGGAGCGGAGATCACACCACTGCACTCCAACCTGGTGACAGAGCAAGACTCTGTCCCAAAAAAAAACCAAAAACTAAGAAGCCTTCTAATACAGGTAATAGAAGAGTTCTCATTCCTACTCATGTAAATAAGACAGTACTACATTAGAATATGACAAATATTTAATGGTTTTTAATATTTTCAAATCTGCCCTTAGTTATTGTTAACAGTTTATTTTAATTAAAATCTTTATATTTATGTCTCTAATTTTTCTTTTCCAGAAACTGGCAGACCTTTCGCTTCGTATCCAACAAATTGAAACAACTCTAAATATTTTAGATGCAAAGGTTAGTATTTCTGAATAATTTGTAGTATAAACTTTGCTGTACATATACCAGCTTTCTTAATCATACTTAACTTTCATTGCATTTGGGAGTGATTCCATTTAACTTCTGTATCTGTGAAGTGATACTGGTTGTGTTTTTAATTTTACTGCAATTGCAAAGAAAATGGTGTTCATTATGAACCATTAATTCAAACGTACACATGGTTTGAGATTTCTTTCATTGTGCTAGGCAAACGCATAATGCGAGTAACATGTTAACAAGTTGAGCTGTTATCAAGCGCACTTCATTTGATAGAAAATTCCAAATTTATTTTACTAGTTATTATGTGATAATACAATAATAGTTATATAAATCTTTAGATGTCTCAGAGCAAATTTTAGAGACAATGTCATCTGTTTCTATTTGCGAATACCTTAAATGCTAATGAAGAATACAATTTTGATGTCAGAAATTGCAAATGATAACTAAGAAAAACAGAAGACTGTTTTAGATTGAAAGCTTAAAGATTTCGATAACAGTGATGTATTTAGTTTGGTTTCATTTTTAATATTTTTTACATGTGTTTTTTCTGTTTATAAAATTATGGAGACACTAGTGTATTTTCATTACTAACTTTTCTGAAATTAATATTTTCTTTGTCCATTTACCAAAAAAAACCTAAGAAATATTCAGTGAATATTTATGAGGAAGAAAAAAATGATATCCCTTTTTAATATGACCAGAATGTCTAGTTTGTACTTACTACGTGTCCTTATGGACTTCAGCAACTGTGTTTCTCTTAGAACATTTCTCTTGTTTGGAAACCTGGCCTTGAACATGTTCAAGTATTCCTCTAGCAGCCATACCCACTTGAAACTATTTGGACCATAGCCACTGTGCTAACTATGGTTATCAGTCAACAGTTCTCAATGAGTATTGCTGCTTGAGATCTTATTACCATTGGGTTTTTTTTTATTATTATTATTCTTTATTATGAATATGTGTCTTATTTTAGTGTTTAAGGAATTTTTAGGGAGTTAGAGTCCAAGGTCACACATTAAGTTACCATATGGACAAGTTAACCTTAGTTATCTCCATGGCCATAGAGTCATCCCCAAAATTAGCCAAACGTCTGACAAATGTGTGTCATTGATATCAGGATGAACTCAGAAAAGAAGGTTTTTATGGGTCTTGCAGATCTAACCTGAAATGCTAAACCATTTCAGGTTGAAATACCAACAATATGCCCATTTTTTTTGCATACAAGAAACGTATTTTAATAACGTTCAGTAGTGAATGTTCAAAGAAAGAAATAAGAATGAGCTGTGTCATACATTAAAGTGTAAAGACAAGAGCTTTGGCTTATCCTAGATAATTGAAACTCAAAATTTGCACAAAGCCCTTTTTTTTCAAAGTATTATTAATAGAAATATTTTTACAACAACTTTTCTAGGTACATTTTCTTATCTCTACAGGTGAGATAATTGAGACATAGGGAGATTTGCACAAGATCACACAGCTTGTGAGTGGTAGAGCTAAAAGTTAAACCTAGACAGTCTGACTTCAAAGACCAGCTCTCAGTCATTACACTAGGATTGCATGTATTTTGAAAATAATGGTTATATAAACTAAATTAGATTTTTGAGAAGTTCTTCAAAATAATTTGTGACTGTCTTCCACTTTTAGTTTATGACATGGAAAATTTAAGACAAGATATTATGAACCTGTTTGTATAGCCTTAAAACTTAAGACAGCTATTAAAAATATACAAACCTAGAAACTTACAGTGTTTATGCAGGTACTATCTTCATATTTCAATACCAATTTTCTTTTCATCTTTTTTCAGTTGTCATCTATCCCAGGCCTAGATGATGTCACAGTTGAAGTATCTCCTTTAAATGTCACCAGTGTCACAAATGGAGCACATCCTGAAGCCACTTCAGAGCAACCACAGGTAAGTGAGTTCTAAGAAATGAGCAGATGTTTTTGGTTGAAACTGATAGTTTTAAGCAGCAGGTTGGAAGGAAGAAAAATAAAAATGTAAAACTTCTAATAGTAAAATTTTAAAACCTTAACATAGAAAATGAAGTTTGGGAAAAACAAATTAGCTGTGTTATTTTGAAGGGCTTCCTTAAGTTAATACTTTGCCTATAAAAAAGAAAATCAGTCTATGTAGGACTAGGAAAAATCTTCAAATAATTATTTTCTTCAAAATAATTAGAAATTTTTCTAAGTTCTTATAAGAAATGTACTTTTAAAATGTTTTATTGTAAAATTTTTAAACATACACAAAAATAGACCTGAATTCACCAGTTATGATTTGTCACAATTGCTTTATCTATTTTCTTGGTCACTTGCTGAAATTAATCCCAGACAGCTTATCATCTCACCCCTGCATAAATTTTTGAGCATCTCTGAAAAGTTTTGACATGTTCTTTTGTAACATTTTTCTTATATAAATGCCCTTATCATATACAATGTAATTAACAATAATTGGCCAGGTGCAGTCTTTCATGCCTGTAATCCCAGCACTTTGGGAGGCTGAGGCAAGTGGATTCCTTGAGCTCAGGAGTTTGAGATTAGCCTGGGCAACATGGTAAAACTCTGTCTCCACTAAAAATACAAAAATTAGCCAGGTGTGGTGGCACGCACCTGTGGTCTCAACTGCTCAGGAGGCTGAGGTGAGGGGATCACTTGAGCTCACGAGGCAGAGGTTGCGGTGAACTGAGATTGCACTACTGCACTCCAGCCTAGGTGACAGCGCAAGACTCTGCCTCAAAAATAAAAAAAATAAAAATAAATGAACATTCGCTGGTATTGTCTAACCCCTTGTTACTCAAGTACACGCCATGGACCAACCCACATGGGCATCACCTGGCAGCTTGTTAGAATGAAGCATCTCAGGCTCCACCCCAAAACTGCTGAGAATCTACATTTTAACAAGACCCCTAGGTGATCTGTAGGCTCTTAAAATTTGAGAGCTACTGATCTTAGAAATACCAGTTGTGTAAAAACTGTTTCTGAAGTTGATTCATTTGAATCAGCATCCTAATAAAAGCTATACTTTACATTTGGCTCTTAGATCTTAACACTCACTTATGCTTCTGTATGAATTTCAATTTTCTATTACTTTTTATTTCAAAAAATAAAAATTATTTGTTTTTTGAGAACAATCTCTAGTGTATCTCAGCGAGGTATTAAAATCTAAAACAAAATAATTATCAAAGTGGTGGCCTACCAAAGTAATAATAAACAAATTAAACAAATAGACTTATAATGGCATTCTGCCTTTGTACCTGGAGGCACTTTTCACAGGATATTTTTTAGATCATGATGATGTTGACAATGATGATAACAGCTAACACTTCAAGAGTGCTTTCTGTCTACCAAGGCATGCACGTTTCTAAGTGCCTTTCATAAACGAATTCAATCTTTACAACAGCCCTATAATATAAGCACCATATTATCAATCTTACTTTATAGATGGGTCAAATGAGGTATATAGAGGTTAAGTAACTTGCTGAAGGTCGAAAAGTAATGTAAGAATTAGAATTTTAACCCAGACAGTCTGGTGCCAAGAGCCCTAGCACTTACCTGCTACACTACACTATACTACACTACACTACTCTGTTCTCAGTACCTGTGTTCAATTTATTAAACATATTGAGGATATGTGGTATGAGGCCCTGTAGGAAAAGCCATATATTTAGAATATAGTATATATTTGGGTAATAAATTAGATTATCATTTACTTCATTAGATATTATAAAATTTAACATCCATTTATTTAATATAGCAAACTTCATTATCCTGGCCACTCAAACTTATAAAATGCAAGAGGATATCCAGATGTTATAGAGGAGTTTAACTTTATATTCTCTCAATTAAATATGACTATCCTCTTTCTAAAACAAAGCATCTATAAAGAATATCAAGAAAATATTTCCACTCTATCTAGTAGTTATTATGTGGTGGATAGAGCAGTCATATATTTCTATAATATTTTTAAGTATACCTAACTTTGATTATTAATTTTTCCAGGTGCTATTATGAATGCCATCTATAATATGCCCTTTAAAATTTTTATGCAGTTGTGTTGGTCCTCACATATTTAATGTCCCAAAAAATTGATTACCAGTAATCACAGCTGAATTTCTTAATTTGCTTTGCAAATTCAGAATAACCTGGTATATCTCTGGCAATTTTATTTTAAAATGTTTATGTATTTATTTAGAGGGTTTATGAAGTTCTTTTGGCTTCCAAAGTTTGAAATACTGTGATAAAGTTGTGTGTTGATTAGCTTAATAAAATAACTGCTCAGCATGTTCTTAATATTCACATCAACTTCTCATTTCTTCGTTGTTATCAACTGGTATATTTTATACAAAATATTTTGAAGTGGGCTTAAGTATTGCTTAATCCAGAGTTTTTATTGACATTATAGTTCACTCAATTAACAGATAAAGGGGAATAGTGCACTTTTTAAAAAAATCATCTATTTATCACTCTCTCTAATCTATACATGAGTCAAAGACCCAAAGTTTGTGTACTGATATTTCTGCAACTTTAATTTCATGGTTCAGATTTCATCATTATTCACAATAGAATATCCAGTTGTGCAGAGTGAGTTTGATTTGAGAATAAATGAAGGACAGTTGAGAGATATGATAGAGGTTTTAATGGATCATTCAGATAGCAATGGTGTTTCATAATTAAACCTTGTTGAGATCTTGGTTATTATGCAAAAGTTAACGACTGAGAGTTGATATCTGGCCAGGATATAGTTCTCATTTGCACCATTTTGCTATTATATGAGTTTAATTTCCATAAATTGTTAAAAAACATATTTGGTTATTGTTTTAATTTTTTATTTAATTAACAGTGTTTTGGAATTTTTGTATTTATGTATATTATAGATGAATATATATATATATACACACACATATATATATATACACACACACACACACTGACTTTTGTAAAACTTAGCTATATTATGTAACAGAAGAAACCTAAAGGATTTTTGGATGTTTTATTTGCTTTGGAATTTTCAACAGATTTAATTTATATTTGAATTATCTGAGGAAAAACTTCAATATGTAATTCACATTCATAGTCTAAAGACTGTGAAGATATAAAGATATTGATTTATCTACATTTCAGCATGAACAATAGACATAAAATTGATTTCTTCTAAGGAAATTCTTCTTAATGCTTATATACAGATAATGAGAGAGATTCACAAAACTAAGCTTTTTCTAAATGTTTGGTTTGATAGAAAAATCAAGTACTGTATACAGGCAGTTCTAGTTTTGCATTTAAGCAAAGATATAGTTCTGATATGCACAAGTTTCAGTAACATGGTACCATGCAAAGTGAAGACTGCCTGTATAACAATAGCATTTTCATCTAAAAAGACCATTCCCCAAGATTCTTTATTACAAGTCGTATTTAGTATGACTTTTAACCACTCTGTAGACAATGTTACCATTAATAGTTCCATCAGTAGCTGAAATATATAAAACCAGATAATTCTGTCTGACAAACTGGCTTCTCTTCTACAACTTCTCCAAAAATTGCTTTCTAAAAAGTTAGAAGAGCCATGTCCACTTAGAATAAAATGATTTACTAAATAAAGGGCTCAATTAGGTAGATTATAGATATCTAGGAAATCAATTCATCATTATCTCAGTAAATTTATTATTAATTTATAAACAGTTGATAGTTTTATTAGGTTTCTTAAAAGTTTTGTTAAAATAGTATAACCACCTATATATAATTCATGCTTTGTATCAGCACTCTGAGGACAAGTAAAACAGAATTTTTATTTTAATGCATGAATATACTTGTGTTTTAAGGAACCAATATAGTGTTGAAGTGTAACCTCCTCTGAAGTGATATTTAAATATTTGTAGATATTTGCAAACATATCTCATAATTAAATTATTGGTATTTAAATTTGGGGAGATGCTTTTTTTTCTGCAATTTATTGCCTTTGAATTATGGAAAGAAGCATTCCTTTTAAGTAACATGATGGACCCCTTTTGTAAATTGTCTAAAGATTTACACAAAATACTCTCTACAGCAGAGCAGTACACAAGACTCTGGACTACAGGAAAGTGAAGTATCAGCAGAAAATATCTTAACTGTAGCCAAGGATCCAAGATATGCCAGATATCTCAAAATGGTTCAAGTGGTAAGCTAATTTGGTCTGTCTTCTTTGTGTAGCAGCCTCATTTGAAATTCTTAACCCTGGAGGTTTTGCTGTTATTTTTTTCAATTTGAGAAAACTGCTAAACCAAGTAACCAAGTTTTCTATTCTCTTCCTTTCTATTTTAACTCTCTGATTTTTTTAAAAAAAAAAAAGAAGTCAAATCTTTGTAATTAGAATCGATCCCACACTTTAAATTAACATAGTTTAATATAGATTTATACAAATTTTTTTGCATTACACAAAGTTATCAATGCAAATCTTAGATACAAAAAGTAATGAAAGTAGACTATTCATTTGGTAAATCAGTTGATTCTAGCTTAATCCCCATATATTAGCACAAATAATATTTTTAAAAATTTTTATGTTCATCTATCAATGATCTCTTGGCCATGTAAGGTAATGCTTTTGATATTATATGACTTCAGAATTCATATTTTTCCTGAGAAATCATAACATGGTATGGTACCAAAAATATCTGCAGTTGTCTATAATAGCAGAAGTTAACATTTTTTTATTCCTTTAGAAACTATTTCAATAGTTGAAGGAGTTAGTTGTCCATCATTTTTCTGTTAATCAAACAGTTAAAGCCTGGCGCAGTGACACACACCTGTAATCCTAGCACTTTGGGAGGCTGAGGTGGGAGGATGACTTGAAGACAGGAGTTTGAGACCAGCCTGGGCAGCAAAGCAAGACCCTCTACCTCTACATTTAAAAAAACAAAAACAAAAACAAAAAACTCCATATGATGGCATGCACCTGGTAGTCCCAGCTACTCAAGAGGCTGAGGTGGGAGGATTGCTTGAGCCCAGAAGTTCAAGGGTGCACTGGCTCACCTGACTGATTGTGCCACTGTACTTCAGTGTAGGTGACAGAGACCCTGTCTCAAAAATAATAATAATAATAATGCTTTTGTAAAATTCTATTATCAAGCAAAAGAAGCAGAATACTAATACTAAAGGACAGTTTTGTTTTGCTATCCATGGGATAGTTTATCACCTAGTAATTTAAAAGCAAATTCTGACAACCAGAAAGAGTAGATTGGCTCATTTGGAAGCTGCACTTTTCCTAGCTATCAGAAGTGGATTTTTCACTTCCACAGTTCCTTTTTTCTGAAGCCTAGAGCTCAGGATATTGGCGGTCAATTTAGAAAAAAATAAACCAAACTTTGGGGTGAAAATAGATGAAGTTTTTTAATTAAGAAGAATAAAACACAGCCAGTTTAAGCATGAATCATGATGAACACATTTTTAAAACTAGAACCCAGGAAAACCTTAGCTTAAAAGGTAGACTTGTTAAAAAAAAACAAAAACAAAAACTGTGTTTCACTCTTCTAAACAAAAGGGAGATGCTTCAAAATGACTGAAAGATTTTTTATATTAGCCCCTTCTTGCCAAATCTATATAAAATAAGAAATAGGAAAATCTATTAGATGATACTCCGTAAAAATGCCCTGAAATCTTTTATGAAGGCTGCATCTTAGGATAATTGTTAAATTCTTGATATATTGCCTTCAATTTTACAAGAACTTCAAAAACTCTTTTTCTTTTTCATTATAAATCCACCATCTGTTCATTTCACAAATATTTATCAAATACTTAATTTAAGCTAAGCTACTGTATTAGGTACTGTCTAGATTTATTTAGCCAGGTAAAGTTTCCAGATACCACTTGCAACTTTTATTTTTGTTATTAATTACATGAACAAGTTTGATTGCTTTTCAGTCATAAATATACATATAAAATAAATGACCCGGGCTGGGCACGGTGGCTCACTCCTGTAATTCCAGCAGTTTGGGATGCCAAGGCAGGCGGATCACCTGAGGTCGGGAGTTTGAGACCAACCTGACCAACATGGAGAAACCTTGTCTCTACTAAAAATACAAAATTAGCTGGGCATGGTGGCACATGCCTGTAATCCCAGCTACTCGGGAGGCTGAGGCAGGAGAATAGCCTGAACCCAGGAGGCGAAGGTTGCAATGAGCCGAGATCATGCGATTGTACTCCAGCCTGGGCAACAAGAGTAAAACTCTGTCTTAAAAAAAAAAAACAAATAGATGACCCTTTAAATATTTACTTTTTTAATCATATGTCTTATCACCTCATAGGAATAAGAGCCAAGATCCTCTACAGGCCCATGAAATCCTATACAGTTTAGCTCCTCTGTTACCTTTATGATCTCATATCCTCGCTCACTCTTCTCTAGCTCTACTGGCCTCCTTTTTGTCCCTTGAATAAAAATACATTGGCAGCCCCCTGTCTTGGGGCCTTTGCTTCAGCTATTCTCTCGGCCTGAAACACTTTTCCCCAGATACCTTCATGGTTTGCTCCCTCACCTCCTTCAAATCTATATTCAAAAATATTACCTTCTAAGTACAGCCTTCCTTGGCCACGCTGTTTTAAAGTGCAGTGTCCTCTTACCCAATTCCCTTTACCCCTTCTCTGCTGTATTTTTCTTCTTATCAACTTCCAGCATTCTACATATTTTATATATTTACTCTCTCTCTTCCCTACAAAATTATAAACTCCAAAAGGACAGGGAATTTTTTTGTGTACTACACTATTCCTCATTCCTGCAACAATACCTTGTACATAGTCCTGTGAATGAAAATGCTTATAATTTGTCTATACCATTTCACCTTTTGATAGATTTAGGTGATAGATTCCTTTTTCACACTAGCTCAGTAGTTTGATAAACTTCCAAAATATAAGTTCCTGGGCCCTACCCTACAAAATTAGAATCTCTAAAGTTGGTACTTGATACATAGAGCGTATGTATTTTGGGGAAAAAAACCCTGATTAAGAATTGCTTAAAAACATTTTAAACTATGTCTTAATATCGTTTACATTTTTTAAACTTAAAAAGCATTTAAGAAAATAAATAATTGTTTTATTTTTTAAAAGCCTAAACTTTCTAGCAGTACTTGGCACTTAACTCCAGCCTATCCTTTTTGCTTGATGTCACTGAGTATGATTAGAGGTTCAATTTCTTCTGCCTCAGACTGTTTCTGATTTAAGACAAATTTTTCTGTTTTTAGCCCTTTGTCTCCTTTCTGCCTTTGGTGGGGGTTTATCTATTTCCTAAGCATTTTCAGCATTCTGGAAGTGCTGCTTCTTCCTGGCATCTCCTTCGTCAGGCACATGGACTTGACCTTCTTTTGCTCTGCTAAGTCATCAATCATTCTTCTATCTGCTCTTAATTTTTATGTAATTGGTTCATATATGCCTCTTAGTCATTAAAGCTGGAGGTCATATTCTGTTTCAAATTGTTTAGGGGTGATTTTCAAGAAGAAAGTGGGGAGCTACATCAAACTGCCATCCTAAAACTAGAAGTTCATCCAAGTTAAATTTAATTTTATTGTTTTTAGTTTATTGTGCCAACCTGCATCCCAGAACCTTATTACCCAACTTTTATTTCCTATTGCTCCCTGTCCTGCATTTCTTTTGTTTTTTTTGTTTTGTTTTGTTTTTTGTTTTTGAGACGGAGTCTTGCTGTTGTCGCCCAGGCTGGAGCACAGGGGCATGATCACGGCTCACTGCAACCTCTGCCCCCAGGTTCAAACAATTCTTCTGCCTCAGCCTCCTGAGTAGCTGGGATTACAGGTGCCCGCCACCACGCCCAGCTAATTTGTGTACTTTTAGTAGAGACAGGGTTTCACCATGTTGGCCAGGCTGGTGTTGAACTCCTGGCCTCAGGTGATCCACCCGCCTCAGCCTCCCAAAGTGTTGGGATTACAGGAGTGAGCCACCATGCCCAGCCCTGAGTTCCATTCTTTAATCAGGCAAAACCACAAACTGTTCCCTGTGTAAGTGCCATGCTTTTCCTTCTCTGAATCTAGATTATCCTTCTCTTTATTATTACATGTCCAAATTCTGTTATCTAACATGTTCCTATGATTGTGTGCACTAAATCATTCCAGATTCTAAACCCACCAACACACATAAAGCTAGATAGAAGTAATAGTTCCTTTTATTGACCTATCCAATGACTTTACCGGTATTCTTTCTGCAGTTTGTCACTTAATACTTTGTTTTATGATTATCTGTACATATTTTTTTATCTCCATTTGAAAATGGAATCATGAGAGGAAGAATGGTGTCTTGATTAATCCATGTATTCATTTTAACACCTTACCCATACAGGTGCTCAATCAATATTTGTTAATGGACTCTATATGTAATCCTGCATATGATCTCTCCTTTCTCACTTTGTGCTCCCTGGATATGTATAAATATGCTCTCATTTCTTCAGGTTATCAATTTAAAATGTTTTTCAGGACCATAACAAGAATAGACCCAGCAGAGGTCTTCCTCGAGGTTGACATGAATCTGCCAATCATTAATTTTTGGATTATGATTATTGAGCCATCTATAAATTCACTCCTTCTTCTGTTTTCTAAGCATATCATGAGTGACTGTCAAAATTTCCAACAACAGATGTAGGCTACATATTTGACAATGCCCAGGAATTTTCTTTCCTTGGCATGATTACTACCAGAATTCCTGTCCCTTCTTCATTATCATTTATTTTGGCCTTTGTGTTAGGCACAAATAGTTGCATGTTTGCCTCATTGCTCCCTTTATCTACTGAGGAATTAAATTTTCAGTGGGGCAACTTAGGAATTTATCAGATATTCTAATACAGGCAAAATTAAGCTTCTAGTACCTGTAGATGGATAATATCCCCCATCGTGTCTGGATCTTTCTGCTTGTTTACAGCGTTTTAAGAAAGCCTTATCTAAATCTTCTACCCGGCTAGGTAGCCAAAAAGTATGCTCCATCTGATAAAATTTTTGCCTTCTTTTAACGTCACTTAGGGGTTTCTTTATCTCATGTTCAAGAATTTCCATATACGTGTATATATTTTGATTTATGGTTATTGTCCTCTTTCTGCTGGAAAACATTGTAAGACGTTTCTTTGAAATGCGAGTTCTCATACACAAGTTTCTTCCTATTAAGTGTTGGCAGTCCCCAAGATTTACTTATTTTGAAATTTCAGATTTGCTCTATTTACACACACACACACACACACACACACTTTTTTTTTTTTTAGGCTGTTGGATTTGTTTGCTGTTTACATTTTCCTCCTAATAATTTCCTGGCAGTTCTTCCACTGTTTTTTCCCCATTATATTGTTGTTATTCATAGGTCTAGTCTTAAAACTTTAATTGAGGATTTTTTAATCTTTTGATTTCAGTGTAAAGCTTCTTGAACATACCTGTGGGTATTGCTGAACATAATCTGTTGGTTCTTCCAAACCACTTAGCACTTTTCCAAGAGTACAGTCATTCTAATGTCATAAGTTATCACCTAAAATATTACTCTTCAGCAGTATCTGCGTAGCAAGTTGTGTTTCCTATATCCATTCCGTTACCAAACTATAACTTTTAACTGGGAGAGCAGATAACAGTACCACTTTGCTTTAGAAAATGACTCAGAGAAGTGGAGTGAAGAACAATCATTAGAGACCTATTATAATTTGTACCACTGAGCCATTCATTTTCTGTCATTGACATGGAAAGAAAACAGATAGCTTTGTATCTCTATACCTCAGGATAGTGATATGCCTTCCTATTTTCTGTGTTTGTCTTCTAATCAGTTGTTCCCTCTGAAAATGTGGTTAAGTTCTTCGAGTGTAACTGAGAACAAACAGGGATATAGATAGAAAAGCAAATTTGACCACTGGCTATAAGGAGGAGCCTAACCCCAGTAAATTCTAGAGAGTGACTTCATTACAGACTACCTTATCATACTGAAAAGTGTATCACTTTCCCAACAAGATTTTAGATTTGCATTAAAAGACCCAATTTTTCTCAACTTTAGGGGTGACTAACGTTTGCTTACCCACCACTCAGAATTCAGTTTTAGTTCTTAATGCGGAGAAAGACCGATAACAACATAATTCTTTAAATGAGTTCTAATTTGTCTATTAGTATAACCTTGAGTAGTTTACATCCACTGTACACATGACTACAGGTTATAGAAACAGTTTTAGAAGCCTACATCTCAGCTTTTAGGGAATTGTTTATATTAACACAAAGGAAGATAGCATAGTCTCAAAAAAAAAAAAAAAAAACTCTTTCTGAAAAAAAACTGTATTTATACCAACAATATCTAATCCTTTATGCCAATAATTTCTAATCCTAAGATCCTAAAAATAACCATCTCTATACATTCAAAAGGGAATTAACAGTGCTACAAGGTCTTTCACCTTGTGAAAGGGTAATAATAGGATTTGTCTCTTTTTCAGTTGCCTTTATATTCTTGTCATTTAAAAATATGAGTTACTGCCCCATAAGAAGAGTCTTATACCTCTATTCCAATTATACTGTGTTTCTTTTTCCAAAGTGTAATATACTTCCACTCAGTATCATCTTGATACATAGCTCCTCAACAATCTTTTAACCATTTCTCCTAGTTTTTGAATTATTGTTTAGAACGATTTTGTCTTCTGTAATATGACAGAATCGTGTTTTTCAAGCCCTTTCAGCTTCTTCTGTAGTATAGAAAGCTTTATTTTGCAGACTTCTGATGTGATCATTCACTTCAGATATGGTAGAAAGTCTTGTGGGTTACAAAAACAGATTTTTCTTAATGTTAAGACTTCCTGGATATGAGGATGAACTCCAGTCCCCTTTGGGTTCCTCCCTAAACTGCAATGAAAACTTCCTCTTCCTGGGAACTATCTATCTCCTAGAATGCCTTGCTTTTATATATGCCTTGCTTCACTTGCCACATACCTGTAAATCTATTTTACAGTCTAGATAATGAAAACTATTTAATTAATATAAACTCCTTTGAACAAAAAGCAACACAGTCCTTCACTAATCACAAGTACCAGTCGACAGAGTAATAAGCAATACCTTACTTTTTGGTCTCCATGCCTTTTTCTGTCACTTCTGGATTACTACCCTCTGAGAGATAAAACAATGATTATATTAAAACAATGAAAGAAAAGTTGTTCTTTCTCTGGGAAAAAATTTCATTGCCTAGGAGTACACCCAGATCTTTTCCCAGTACTTCTGAAATACAACATGGTATAGTTTCTTAGCTTTGCCATCACATCAGGTCATGTCACCTCTCAAGGCTTCAATTCCCTCACACATAAAATGAGATCTGAAATTCCTTTTAGATTTATGATCTATTAATTGATCCCCAAATTTGGATCTCATTACTAATGAATGTTCCTGGAACACCTGCTGGCATTTTCTGACTTTTTTTTCCTTTTTAAGCAAGTTTTATACAAGATTTTTCAGTGAGTAATAGTGTTGTGTTCCAAATGTGGCAGATAATTGATTTTGATTTAATGTTTGTTGTCATAATAGTGCAGCACAAGCCTTTACTAAATTACATATTGCTTTTATAACTTAACTGGAATTGTGTACATAGATCACTTTTCCAACAATTCTCCCCTCTTTACTGGCAGATCTTGGTGAATCCTTTGCCAGTAATAAATTGTGCATTGGGCAAGTCCGACTTCCACATTAAGAAGCTAATGACTTGTATTTTTTGAAACCGTATTTGCCAAAACAGTCTCTTGGACGCTTAGATTTTTTTTTAAAGCTCTATTTTCTTTGGCTGGCTTAAAATGTGAATTGAATAATCTCTTTGGTTCTGGTGGTTCTGATGCATCCGTTGCCAGCGGTGAATGTTGGCCTGAGGAAATGTGACTTCCATTACCTAAGGATGAAGAGGCTCTAAATGATTATTAAAGATGTTCATCAAGAAGTTATGCACTTTGGACCTTGTGAAACCCAATCAAGCATGAAATAGCATGTTCTTTAGATGACAAACAAGATGCAGTTATTGTAAGAGTAATTAAAGTCTTTAAAACATTTTTTGGATATGATCCCAATGTGGCTTTCCATGGTTTAAAGAACTCCAGGTAAGTTCCTCATCAGTGATCAACAGTATAGTCAAAGTATAGTCAAAAAGGAGGAGCTACTGGTTCGTATATAATCATAGCTGTGAACAACACTGTTACAGATTTAGCTTAATAGCTGTGATTTATTTTTTCATTGTTTTCTAACTATAGGTATAATCATATTAATATGTATTTCGTTTCTTTTATAATACCTAAGGTTTACTAATCAATATCAAGATCAATATTTATTGAGTACATGAAGGTTTATTTTGTGTTGTTTTAGCCTCTTTCTGTTCATTGAAAAATAAAGCTTCATGTCCAATGACTTTGATTTGCCACACTTATGAATATAAAGAAAAGATACAAATGAACATTTGTCTGTTTAATTAGTTGTAGAATTTAGCCAACTTTGAAAATTTTGAGTAAAACTATTTTATTCTTCCCATGAACTAAATAAGTTAGGCAGGTCTGTGTAACTACAAGTAAAAGAAAGAAGCAAAGCTTAGCAAAATGGTAGACTATATGAGTAGTAATTTTGAGTTGGGATCAATGAAATTCAAGTGACCTCTGACATTTGTCCTCCTCCTTCTACTTTCTAGCTTATATCAAATGCAAGAAGGTTTGGATAGAGCTTTCCCTTAAGCAGAAAACTGTGACAGTTAGCCACCAACTGAAAGCCCCTGCCATATTACCTATGCTTTGCCATGGCCCCAGTATACAGAGGACCTAGAGAAAGATAACTTTTGTCATACTTTTAGCAAGAAATTACAAAAATTACTCTCTGCTAAAGTCAGTGAGCTGACCTCAAAGGAAATCATGTGTGAAGAATGATTATGCCAGTTTTACAGATTATGATTTTTCCATCATTTTAGCTGCCTTTTGAACCCTCTACGTTGCCTTGAAAGTTGGGGAGCTTAGAACCAGTCGTACTGTGTACAGATTTAATGTTGTTTCAAAACATAAATCTTTCTATTATGTATTTGCCCTTTTGCGTATTTTTAAATTTTCTTGTTATGAATGTTTGTTAGAGAGCAGTAAACAATGATACTGCTAAGTTCAGGTTTTAAATTTCTCGCTTTTTCTGATGCGTGATAAAGCTAGAAGATGGAAGGAAGTACTTGCCATGTAGTGGGCAGATACTAAATAGTTATATGGTTGTCGTGTCAGTACCTACTTGGTAATATCATATATGCCTCCCTCAATTCTAATCTGTTTATTCTTCACTGATACCACTGTTATAATAATCATATAGCTGAGAATATTTTAATACTAATATCACATTTTTTATAGCCATCCTTAGTGACATTTAATTGCTGTGAAAATGTTCATTTTTGAAGAATTTGTTTCCAGGAACTAGTCGTTTACCAAGTATTTTCCAGATCTGTATAGGTCATTAGAAATAAAGTTTCCATTTTTTTAGACAGTCATATTCATTTTACGTGATAAAAAAATTTATTTAAATTAATTGATATTCCTTCATTGAAAGCTTCAAAGAGAAAAGGTCATTGAGCATTTGCTTTCTTTTGTGTTATGATTCATTCAGTGAATAATCCATTATATGTAATATTTAATCTGAAAATTTTATCCTAAATGTACATCCTACTAATTTATTTCATAAAATACAGTAAATTTTTTTTTTTGAGTTGGAGTTTCACTCTTGTTGCCCAGGCTGGAGTGCAATGGTGCAATCTTGACTCATCGCAACCTCTGCCTTCCAGGTTCAAGCCATTCTCCTGCTCAGCCTCCTGAGTAGCTGGGATTACAGGCATGCACCACCATGCCTAGCTAATTTTGTATTTTTAGTAGATAGGATTTCTCCATGTTGGTCAGGCTGGTTTCGAACTCCCGACCTCAGGTGATCCTCCTGCCTCAGCCTCCTAAAGTGCTGGGATTACAGGCGTGAGCCACTGAGCCCAGCCTCAATAAAATATTTTTTTAATAGGACTGTTGAAATTCAGAAGGCAAAGATATGATTGAGTCCATTTTATTAAATTTTAAGGAAAAGGACCCTCACTGGGGGACTGGCTGCCTTTTAACAATCCGTAGCATTTTTACAAATTCTACTAGTTCCCGCTCTCTGCAAAGAAAAAGCTTTTTCCACCAACGTATTCAGTAGATCTATTTTTTATTGTTGCCTTAGGTGGGGAAGAAAACTTCATGTTTTTCATCTTTCATAACTGAATTGTTACAATTCACACTCTTAAACTAAGAGGAAAAACTCTAAAATATAAGGAGCATTTTTAGTTATTTTTAAACAAGGAAAGTCATTTATCTTAAATTGAGAATGAAGTTTTTTTTTCCCCTTCTAATCTAAAACTTTAGGAAAATTTCCTAAAGTTTATAAAAGGATTTTGTAGTTTGACTTTCTTTAACACAATAAGAAATAAATGTAAATATTGGCAGGCCTGTAAACCTCCAAACAGTTTTTTGTGATATAAGAAACTAGTATTTAACTATTAGTGTTGCCATCATAATTTCATTAGTGTGGCTTCTTTACACACTTTCTCCAGTGACGCAAATACAGACGTGATTTTTTGGAACATCAGACTTATGGCTGCCTTCTCTCTTCTTCATTACTTATGTTGGACACACTGTCATTTTCACTTGCCAAAAAAAATCCCACAGTTCAGTAGACTTCAGTTTTGAGGTCTTTCTTGTCCTTAGACCACCAATAGCTTTGTCTGTTGGCGATCAGAAATTGGACACTTCTTTTTGGTGTTTAACAAACCAGACTGTTACTTGACTTCTAAGGAAGAATATAGCAAAACAACAAATTTTCTAAGCAACGTCACTGGAAACAACAGCAAATCCCTTTGGAATGCATTCTTTGGAACACAGGCCAAATTATTATTTTTTATCAAGCTTTATGAGATTTGTATTAAGGTAGGGATAATAAGTCTCAGAATCAAGTAAGATATTTGCAATTGTGTATATTTTTCTTTACCCATATGCATACACAGAAATGACTAAAAATACCAAATTGTATGCATATCTGTGCTGTTCTGCTGTAAGCAGACCCCAGAAACTAAGGTTCACATTTGGAGCTTACAGGTTTAAGTTTCTATTATTCTTATACTATAATCAATTCCATGAAGCTGATGTTCAAATAGAGGGCTTATCTAATTCTACCAACTTCTCTGTTCCCCATTCCTCCCTTCCCACCCATTGCTTCCCCTCACCTCCACCCAATATACACTTTCTTTGCTATATTTTAGGAAATTTTTTTTCAACCTCATTCTCCTCCCTTCTCTTTTCTTGGCTTTGTAACTTATTTGTGTGACCTTTCCAGTGATGTCCTGTGGATTATGCTAAAGTATAATAAATAAATCACATGCTTGAGTTTGTAGAAAGACCTTATACTATCAAACCATAGTTAATAGAAGCCGAAAGGTCTTTTTAAAGAACTATGACATTAACTCTTCTCTTCTCCTCTTTTTTTCCTAGCACTCATATTTTTTTTGTGGAATGTTTCAAACTCCTAACTTACCCCCTGTTATCATAAATAATTGAATGGCATTTAATTATCAAGTTAAATTCCCAGCTGTGTCATTCAAGTAATCAGCTTTCTCCTCTACTATTAAAATTAATTTTGTATTAAGTATGTTTTGTTTTTAAATATGTTTCATTCAAGTCTTAGTTTTAGATAATATATTCAAAAGTGGTGTTAGTTTTAATTTCTTGCTTTCTTTATTCCAAACTTTAGTCTGTTCACATTGGATGCCCCTAGCAAGTGGGCTTTTTCCTTTTTGTTTTTCTCTTTTTTGGTCATTAAACTTATCTTCCACCTTCTTTGACTTCGAAACCTATTATAATGCACTTTTCAGAATATCTTAAAAATTGCCTCATGGAACAATATTGCTTTCAGAGGTATGGTTTTGAAGAGAATTCAAAGATGGTGCTATTTATATTGATTCGTGAAAATATTTAGAATGCACTTAAGTATTTATTTTTACCTGAGTCTTAGTAAGCTAAATTTTACTAATTTATAAGATAAAACACAACAGTTACCAAGATAAGTGTATAAATGGGCCTGCAAATGACCACCTTGCCTTTGCTACTTCTCATGAGAGTCTTCTTAGTAACCTGTAAACTCAAAAGAAAGCCTCTGCTTTCCTAGCCTTATTTAACCTAGCAGGCTGTGAAAGGGGATGTAGGTATTTTTTCCTCCATAGCCAAAATAAGTGATTATGACTCTTTCTATAGCTATCTTTTCTGGGCAGTTTTTTAAAAAGTAAATAAAAATTAAATTCTTTGACATAAAATGTTCTGATTTAAAAAAAGGAGGATTAAATTTAATGATTTAACTTAATTTGGCAAGATCTGTGAGATACAAGATACTATGTTATATATAGTGTCCTTAACTTTGAAGACTTTCCATATTAAATTTGTAATAAATTTAGCTCTCACGTTTGTACATATGCATGCCTGGACTTAAACTGAGATTTTATTGGGAAATATAAAATCAGCATTTTGGAGGGGAAGGAGTATATCTGGACAAGTATGTACTTAAAAGTTTGAGACAAGTGTACATATGATAGGCTATATAAAGATTTGTGTGTATTTCTAAGTATTTGTGTTTTTCATTTTAGACAAACTCCTATCCCATCTTCAAGATGTATATTTCAAGATAGCTATGGGAGAGGAGTTCCTACCACAAATAATAAATATTTGAGGTGATGGATATGCTAAATAGCCTAATTTGATTATTCCTCAATGTCTACATGTTTCAAAACAACACATTATACACAAAAACATGTGTAATTATTATTTGGCAATTAAAAAGTAAAAAAATGAACATCACAACTGGCTAATGATAAAGGAAAAGTGTACAACAGCAATAGAGAGGTGACTGGGCTTTTTCCTGAGTGTGCCTGGGTGTACTTTCCTTCTTATGCCACACGGGGTGAGAGAGAGGGTCCCATGCCGTGACCCTGCCTCCTTTAAGGAGATAGAATCAAGGCCCTCAAATTGAACACATCAGTTAAGTGTTTCTTATCCTTGGGGATGGTGTGAAGAGAGGGGAGTTGACAGAGATCTGATTACATCTTCTCCCCTTGGAGCTTTACCAAGTGAACTTGGAATAAATGTTTAGTTATACATCAAGTCTCTTTCCTTTTCAAGTAAATGTGTCTATTTCTGTCATATTCTTTTCTTACTGTTTTCATATTCTTAACCTGAAGTCTGAGATTCACGTGTTTTTACTATTTTTGTAACGTATATACTTCTAAAATTGTCATTAGTTAGTGTTTGCACCGGTGTTGGGAAGATGTGTAATATAGTCCCAGGGAGGTTCTTGAATTAGATTTGATTTTTGTGTCTAAAGTGTTCAAATGGAATTGAACTGTTTGCTTAATAAAAGAACATTAATGTAGCTATACTTAAGAGCAGAAGTCTCTGAAATCTTTGAAAAGATACCTATTCATATTGTTAACTATTCATTGTATCACTTCAGCTGGTATTTTAATCATTTGAGTAATATTTCCTTTCTTTTGGTGATATAAGAAGAGTGAGAATATGATTTCTGTTCTCTATACAGCAGAATTAGTAATGAATAAGCTCAAATGATGTAGTTTGGGCTTATGTGGTATTGGATAAGACTGATTCTGTTAGGTCAATGTAAAATGAGTACTTCACTAGATTATTCAAGTCCTCGGCACATGTTAATTTAAAAGTAGAATAAGAACTCTTAAATAATGAGGCATCTAAAGGTCTTGTTGGTATGTGTAGACATATAGGTAGACATAAAGGTCTTGATGGTATGTGATGGTATGTGTAGACATATAAAGGAGGCATTTTTAATGATGAAATTATCGTATATCCTTTGCTTAGGGTGTACCAGTGATGGCAATAAGAAACAAAATGATATCAGAAGGACTAGACCCAGATCTTCTTGAGTAAGTAATTCTTCTAATATAATTATATTATTGCCAGGACATTGAATTTGTCAGTTATAATAAAAATATTTCAAATTCTCTATATTTTTATCCCTACAGTGTTTTATGGTTGAGGATATCATCTTTGTAAATAGTGTCTCTGTTATGTTACCAAAAAGAAAAATATCCTATTCTACTAAAACCGCCTTTACACATTTTAGGAACAGTTTCAATAGATTAGTAATGATTCTAGATATCCAAAGGAGCTGGAATTTAATGACAGTTGTTTTTTTGTTTGGTTTGGTTTCCTTTTTGTACTACCTCTTGGTTTTTTGTTTGTTTGTTTGTCCTTTTTTAGTGGGGGGTGATTATTATCTATGGGGGGTAGATGATTTCATTTAAGATCTCAGTGTGTAAGAAATTTAGTCTGCTATAATCTAGGTTAAGCCAGATTGAGAAATAAATAGGCTAAAGTTTCCCTAGGTCTATGTTAATGATTATTAAGAAACTAGATACTAATTTATGTGAGTTTTTTTAACCTGAAAGTATTTAATCCCTTATTGTGTGAATTTTATAAAATATTTTTGAGAAATGATAAAAAAAATTGTAGCTCAGAAATTTGACAACAATTTATTTCATCCAAACAAATCAAATCTGGCTGCATAGTTCAGTTCATCTTGTATAAAATATATTGTAATAGATTCTTCAGAAGAATTCTGTTTTCCAAGTATCTAGGTACTTGTAAAGAATCTTTCCAGTTTGGGGTTGTAGTTCACCCCAATGTATTTAGCTGCACACTCCAACCATTCATTACTGTACTAGCAGAGTATACTTTGGAATTTTTCTTGGCTCTCAGTCCTCCAAGAAAAGGTGTACACTTTGGTGGTAAAACATTATGAAGTAGTCTTTGTCTCATATTTTATCTGCCAAAATATGAAATTTATGAATTCTTTTAAAGTCTACAAGAATAAATTTCAAACATATATCTACAGTTGGTATACATCCAAGTAGCAAACAGTTCAAGTACAATGGCATAGCTTGGCAACTTGAACTGAAGGATCTCTGAGATATTTGGCATTTGTTCTGGAAATTGTTTCTGACACACACATTGAAAGCCAGATGGATTGTGATACATATTTTAATGTGAATCAGACCTATAGGTTCAATCCATTTTGGTACTCATTGCAGTATATAGGTTGTAAATATATTTAACATTAACTATGACCACCTTTTGCTTCTGGAAATACAGTTAGACCTCCTATAATAACAGAGAACTAAAATTACCTTTAAAATTATTGTCTTTTTCTAGAGAAAATATAATAAGTGGAAAACTAGCACCCTGTAAGCATCAGCATGTGCTGGATATCCAAGACTTTTACCTGCTACTGGCTTCATTTCATCCCCTGCCCAGCCTAAACCTACTTCATAATCCTTTACTTCAACCAGCTACCTGTACTAGCAACTTGATAATCATCCTCGATTCTGTCTTCTTCCTTACCCACTACAGTGTCAATCACTATGTGTTCTCATTTTTAATATCTCTCACGTCTCACCGTATACCTCCATATCCATTGCTGTTAAGTTCACGCCCTCATCATTTGTCATCTGAATTACTATAGTAGCTACTGATTGGTTTTCCTGGTCTCTTTCAAGCCATCCACTAAAGCCTGAGTGGATCTCTTCATACTTCATTCTTGCTTCACATCTTCCTGTGACCCTCCACTGCCTTCAACATGTAGTCTAACATCTTAGTATTGCATAGAAATGCTTTTATCATCAAGATGCAGATTCTCTCACTAGCATCCTCTCTTGCGTTTCTTTCACATATGCCTATTTCATATAGCCATAGTGAACTACTTGCAGTTCTCTGAATGTATCATTTTCCTATTCCCTTTTGGTGTCTTTAAATGTTCTCCTTTCTCTCTGTGGAACTCCCTTCCCCCATCTTACTGGCCTGGCTAACCTATTATTCTTCAAGACTCCATCAGGTATCACCACCTGATAGAGTCCATAGGTAACTACCATGGGGGAAGATCCCAGGCCCTTCAACATTTCGTTGTGTCTCGCTTGGCCAGTTTGAGGGTATTTCATTGTCTATAAATGTTGAGAAACATTCAGTTGTGAGGTAGTGCCAAGTTTAAGGGTAGAATTCCAGTAACAATTAACATTGTCTTACAGAAAAGCTGCTCCTCAACCACAGCCTGGAGCCTGAATTCTGACCCATTACCTCATATGCACATGCCATTAGTCACCAGGGGCACTGGTTACAGGGGGGATGACTCACTATAACCTATCACCACTACTAGCAACCCAGTTTCAACTGTATTTAGCTAGATATGATAAGTGCAATCAACTACCGTGTTAACAGAGGAATTATGGTGCTTTTGGAATCATGTTTACATAAAAGTTATGGAGCCTCACTTCAGGAGAGAAGTATGAGATGATGAAAGAGAAGAAAATGTGCCATCCAAGGGAAGAGTACACTTTTATTTAGAATCTTAGGTACATTTTAAGCCTCAGCCAAGAACTTTCAGTAAAGATTGTTCTGTGTTCTTTTTTCTTTTAAAGTATAAACATACACTTTATTTTTTATTAGCTTTAAGTAGTAAGACAAACTCATACAACTGTTGGAAGAAATGGCCTAGCTCTGTCTGCACTGAGCAAAGGGCAAAACTGAGGTTAATACAGAAATAAATACTGATCAGAAAATATATTGCTATTTGATTGGCTTATTTGTATGAAAAATTGGAAGCTAAGAGTACATAATTTTAAATCAAAAATATTTACATGATAAGAGAGAAGAGATCCTAGCAATTTTCCCAGGAAAATGACTATTACAGAATTTAGAAAGTCTATAAAACTGTAGAAAATGCGTGATAATTGCTAAGTAAATATTGGATTTGATTCACGTGATTGTTTTTAAAAATTAAATTTTTTGAAAATAACAATCATTTATATATAACCAAGAATTAGTCCTGTTTAGCTTCTAAAAATTAGTTTCACTACCAGTGAGATAAAAAGATATGTGAAAGAGTATTTGTCATCAAAATACTCAAAAGAGTTAAGGAGAAAATGGAAAAATTTGATTGGTTTTTGGCCAAAGGTTAATACATTCAGAAATATACAATGGGTAAATCACGCCTTAAATATTCTTTCAATCACTGCCTAGATTTTCTTGCTTAGAAAAAAAGAAAAAAGTTTCACCCCATCCTGTTCTGTACTCTTACATTTATGTCCCTGAACTAGCGTTACTATTGTTACCTAGTAATTGCTACTTTTACAATTCTAGGATAAACAGACTAGCTTCTGGACTTGCCCATGGGCAAGTCATGAAATTCACAATGGTTGAGGCTCAGGATGAGGCTGACTTTAGAGATGGTCTACTTACTTGTATTCAGATTCTACCCAGCCACTTTCTAGTTGTATAACCTTGGTCTGATTACCAAACCTCTCTGTGCATCAGTTTCCTCATCAGTAAAATGGGAAATAGAAGAGTTCGCTCCTTATAGAGTTGTTCAGACTAGATAGATAATGATGTAAGCACTCAGCACACACAGCTCTGGATAAGCAGTAAATGTTTAATACATATTAGTTGTGATTTATGAATGTTTTAATCAAGGACTATGTAGCAAATTCTAGACAATGGATTTATCAGGCTTTGGATAACAACTTGTTTATAATCCTGTAGTTGCCTATATACTATTATGTTCTCAACAAAGACGTATTTAACATATACAGAGTAGTTATCTTTTTAAATTATATTCTGTTTTCTCAAACTGAGAACCTATATTGTTAACTTTGCTTTAAAGAACAGATTTCTGAATTTGAAGTTCAGTTGAACACACTCCTAACCTTAGTGGGAGGGTGCAGTGTGCAACTTATCGATTTGACTAAAGAAAGCATATAATTGAGTTCAAGTTACTGTGCAGACTTTGAACAGAACCAGCTCAGTTGGCATTTCTCCTGGATATATCTATCCAAAAGACATTTATACCATCCTCCCAGACGGTGGAATGACCACTCTTATGGTTGCCAGAAATAAAAGTAGCCACCTTAGCCTACTTATCGCTGAGACAAGAGGGGATTTATTATTGTTAAACAAAAGGATACTGGAAAGCAAGAAAACTTTTTTTTACATGGCATGCCCAGCAGATTTTCCTGCCCTCTAAGATCATTCCTTATCTGCCAGGGGGATCTTTACCTCCTGCTATACAACAGCATAGTGGAGTAAAGATTGACTTTTAGCTGATTGAGGACAGATTAGACCTCAGTTGCACAACTGGACATGCAAAAATAGGGTTTTTACTCTTTCCATTTTGTTAGTTTTTGCTGAGCTACGTTCTCCATTTAATGTAATTACCAGTCCTCATTCATTAGCTGGCAGACACTAGCTAGAAAGTATAGGACAAACCATATCAAAAATTGTAATTGGTCTACTTTTAGAGAACTTGATCATAAGAATGAGAGAGATAATAGATATATCAAAGAGGAGATGTTAGAAAGCAGTTGTGGGTCTGTGTGTGGCTAGCAAGCAAGTGGCAGAGGAGCTGCTGGGAAATAAAGGGTCCCAAGACCAATAGCAAAAGTCCATCCTACCTAAAACAGCTGCTTTTCTTTTTCTTCATGATATTAGGCATTAAATTGTTTTCATGGTTGCAGGAGTCTACCTACTAAGACAAAGAACAGGATATACCTGTCTTGATGAGAATTCAAAAGAGAAAAGACCAAATTAATCTCACTAGCTACTATAATTCAAAGTCAAAATTGTTACATTTTTAATTACCCAGAGGTCCTTATTAAGTCAATACAATCTAATTCAAGAATCTTAGTGTTTTGGGTCTTGTTTTTCTTTTTTTTTTTTTTTTTTTTTACACAGAATTTTGCTCTTGTCACCCAGGTTGGAGTGCAGTGGTGCAGTCTCACCTCACTGCAACCTCTGCCTCCTGGGTTCAAGTGATTCTCCTGCCTCAGCCTCCCAAGCAGCTGGGATTACAGGCACATGCCACCATGCCTGGCTAATTTTTGTATTTTTAGTAGAGACAAGGTTTCACCATGTTGGCCAGGCTGGTCTCAAACTCCTGACCTCAGGTGATCTACCCACCTCAGTCTCCCAAAGTGCTGGGATTACAGGTGTGAGCCACGACACCTGTCTCTCTTAAGACCACCTATTGCCATCGCATAGCTCTGACAGACCATTAATGGACAACAGTACCATGTGACATTATAACTTTATGTGTGTGTAGTTGCCATTAGTGATTTGAATAATAACTACCTCATCATCTCCTACTCAGCAATATTTTTACTGACAATGTTTTTGGTACTTAATCTGCTTTAAATTCAATGTTTTTAAATGTCTAGAAAATGAAAAATGTTTTTAAACTCTTTATCTTACATGTTTTCCCAAAGAATGTTTGGTTTTTGTGTCCTTAAAGTAGCTAGTTTTAAACACAAATACAAATCTTCCTTTAATGAAAACAAATTAAACCAACAATATTGGTATTTTAGGACTCTCTTCATATTTAGGATGGCAGAAATCAACTCAAACTAGTTTATGTAAGAAGGGAAGTTATGGACTCTCATAGCTGAAAAATCTAGGTAAGGACAGGATCTAGGGACTCAGTGTCATCAGGGCTGGCTGACTGGCATTCTTCTCTCCCCACTTCATTCTACCTTTACTTCCTTGGTGTAATAAACCGTGTCTCTCCTAGTACTGATGAGTTTCCTCTCTGAAGCCTGGGAACATAGCCCCCCAGAATATTGCTAGTTTTTCCAGTTGAACAGAGAGAGAGTTCCCTCTTCTCCATAACTCATAGCTCATTTATAAGGAAACATTCTGACTAGCCCTGCTTGAATTGTGTGCCTTTCCTTGAATCCATCTCTCTCTCGCTGCAAGGGAATAGATTCCTGTGATTAGCCAGGCCTAGACTGTGTGACTGAAACAAGGAAGTGGATAGGGAAAAGATGAGGACAGCGAGGATTCTAGTTGACAACCTTCACTGATTCACATCAATGGGAGAAGAGTGGGTGTCAAAATTAGAATGTGCACAGCATCTGGTATGCTAAAAAGGGCAGATTTGTATATACTTCGTCCTTTCTCCTGCACCTTTCTATATTTTGGCTCATTTTTAGTTGAGGTCAACCTAGTAACTTCTTTGAAAAGATATATATTTTTAAGATGTATCTTAAAAATATTTTTAAGATATATTTTTAAGATATAAGTTTAATAATTAGCTTAAACTTAAACTTTTTAAAAATTTGCTTTTATTAAGAATTTTGCTGATAATTTTGGTGTCACAAATATAAATATGCTTATTAAAATGTAGCCACCAATTTAGTGTTTTTATTGTAACCACCAAAGATTGAAATTGTTAAAAAAAAATACGCATGATATTCATGATATATATTTTTCTGTATTTTGTTGATATAGTCTTTTTTGGAAATTCACTTATATATTTAAAATAACAAGAGACTTATTATAAAGTCCTCATTTCCAAATTTTTAGTAGCAAAGTGTGTTTTCTTTGAATTGGGAGAAGCTAAACTTTAGTAGTTTAAGGTAGCAACTTTTTCAAATATGTCTTTAAATTTCTTTCCATGAAAAACAACTTATAGGGTAAAGTAAGAACATTTATGATCAAAATATGCAGAGCCAAATTTCTGTTCCCCTTGAAAATACAAATATCCAGACTGGAAATGATGGTATTGCTGTGAGTTTTATTATTACTAGTAATACTTAAAAGACTTTACAACTTACAAAATGCTTTCCTATCTTCATTTGATTCTTGTGGCTTGCTTTTCTTTTTTGTACCCAAAGAGAACTAGTATGTACTTTTTCTTTTGTTCTCCTGGCAATTCCAATTTCAAGTAGCATAAAATTTATTTTAACATGAATGAGGGGGCCAGGCACGGTGGCTCATGCCTGTAATCCCAGCACTTTGGGAGGCTGAGGCAAGCAGATCACCTGAAGTCAGGAATTCGAGACCAGCCTGGCCAACATGGTGAAACCCTGTCTCTCCTAAAAAATACAAAAATTAGCTGGGTGTGGTGGCAGGCTTCTGTAATCCCAGCTACTTGGGAGGCGGAGGCAGGGAGAATTGCTTGAACCTGGGAGGTGGAGGTTGGAGTGAGCAAGATGGTGCCACTGCACTCCAGCCTCTCTAAATAAATAAATAAGCGAGACTTCATCTCTAAATAAATAAATAAATAATAAAATAAAATAAAATGAATGAGGAGCCAGGTACAGTGGCTTATGCCTGTAATCTCAACACTTTGGGAGGACAAGGGTAGAGGATCACTTGAAGCCAGGAGTTCTAAACCAGATTGGGCAACAAAGTGAGACCTCATCTTTACAAAAAATTAAATTAGCCAGGCGCAATGGTGTGTATCTGCAGTCCCAACTACTTGGGAGGCTAAGGCAGGAGGATCACTTGAGCCCAGGAGGTTAGGTTATAGTGAGCTCTGACCATGCCGCTGCACTCCAGCCTGGGCAACAGAATGAGATATCCCCAATAAATAAACAAACAAAGACAATAATAAGTATTGGTAAGGATATGAAGAAATTGGAGCCCCTGTGCATTGTTGGTGGGAATATAAAATGATGCAGCTGCTATAGAAAAGAGTACTGTGATCTTTCAAAAAATTAAAAATAGAATTATCATTCAGCACTTCCACTTTGGGGCATGTACCCAAAAGAATTGAAAGCAGAGTCTCAAAGAGATATTTGTATATGCATGTTCATAGCAGCAGTTTTCACAATAGCCAAAAGATGGAAGCAATGCAAGTAACCATCAGTGGATGAATAGGAACAATTATGGTATATACATACAGTGGAATATTATTCAGCTTTAAAAAGGAAGGAAATTCTGACACATGCTACAACATAGATGGACTTTTAGGACATTATGCTAAATGAAATAAGCCTATCACAGAAGGACAAATATTGTATGATTCCACTTGCATGAGGTATCTAGTGTAGTCAAATTCATAGCGACAGAAAGAACAGTGATGGTCAGCAGCTGGAGGGAGAAGGGAATATTAATAAGTGAGTACGGTGATTCAGTTTTGCAAGATGAAGAGAGTTCTGGAAATGGATGGTGATGATGGTTGTACAACAATGTGAATGTACTTAACACTACCGTATACTTAAAAATGGTTATGATGTTAAATTTTATGTTATCTGTATTTTACCACGATAAGAAAAATTGAAAAAGAAAAAAATGAATGAGTACAGACAATAAGAAGTGTTGCTGAGGGTGTGGAGAAATTGGAACCCTCATACATTGCAGGTACAAATGTAAAATGGTACAGCTGCTTCGGAAAAGTTTGGCAGTTCCTCAGAAGGTTAAACAGAGTTTCCACCTATTGCTCCTGCTAGATGTTCTAATCTCATCTAATGTTGCACCCCGGGGTACCTTACACTCTAACTACCAAATGACTTACAGTTTCTGAGTGCAGCCTGCTACACCATCCCATTTTGTTCTTTACCCAGAATGCTGTCATTCTCCCTTATTTCCACCTTTTCTGTTTCTGGCGAAGTCTTACTCGAATCATAAAATTCTTCACAAGTATTTCCAATTATTTGGAGTCTTCTCTGACCAACTTCAGCGACCATTTTTTCTGTTCAAACAAACAGTTCAGCCTTATTTGTATATATACAGCTGTGCATCGCTTAATGACAGGGATCTGTTACAATAAATGCATTGTAGGTGATTTTGTCATTGTGCAAACGTCATAGAATGTACTTACACAAGCCTAAATGGTATAGCGTGCGACATACTTAGGCTATAAACCTGTACAGCATATTACTGTACCAAATACTGTAGGCAGTTGTAACACAATGACAAGTATTTGTGTATCTAAGCATATCTAAACATAGAAGTAAAAAATGTTACCTGCATAGGGCAGTTACCATGAATGGAGCTTTCAGGACTGGAGTTGCTCTGGGTGAGTCAGTGAGTGAATAGGGAGTGAATATGAAGGCCTAAGACATTATTATACCAACTGTAAATTTCATAAACACTGTACACTTGGACTACACTAAATTTATTTTAAAAACTTTTTTCAATAATAAATTAACCTTAGCTTAGTATAACTTTATCAACTTTTTTTTACCTTTTTTAACTATTTTGTAATACTACTTAGCTTAAAAGACAAGTCATACATTGTACAGCTATACAAAAATATTTTCTTTCTTTATATCTGTATCCTTTAAACTTTTTATTTTGACTTCTTAAACTTTTTTGCTAAAAACTAAAACACATACAAGGCCTACACATGTCAGGATCATCAATATGACTGTTCTCCTCCATATCCTGTCTGACTAGAAAGTCTTCAGGGGCAATAACACGCATAAATCTGCTATTTTCTATTGTAACAATTCCTTCTTCTGCAATATCTCCTGAAGGACCTCCCTGAGGCCGTTTAACATTAACTTTTTTTTTCAAAAAGTAAGTAGAAGGAGTACACTCTAAAATAACAACAGAGGCCAGGCACAGTGGCTAACACCTATAATCCCAACACTTTGGGAGGCTGAGGCAGGTGCATCACCTGAGATCAGGACTTCGAGACCAGTCTGGCCAACATGGAGAAACCCCATCACTACTAAAAATATAAAAATTAGCTGGGCATGGTAGTGCATGCCTGTAATCCCAGCTACTCAGGAGGCTGATGCAGGAGAGTGGCTTGAACCCCGGAGGCAGAGATTGCAGTGAGCCAAGATTGCACCCCTGCACCCTAGCCTGACAGAGCAAGACTCTCTCAAAAAATGTAAAACAAAATGAAATAACAAGAGAGGCTGGGTGCTGTGGCTCACGCCTGTAATTCCAGCACTTTGGGAGGCTGAAGCAGATGAATCAGTTGAGGTCAGGAGTTCAAGACCAGCCTGGCCAACATGGTGAAACCTGCTCTCTACCAAAAATAAAAAAAAACTAGCCAGGTGTGGTAGTGCGTGCCTGTAGTCCCAGCTACTCGAGAGACTGAGGCAGGAGAATCTCTTGAACCCAGGAGGCAGAGGTTTCAGTGAGCCAAGATCACACCACTGCACTCCAGCCTGGACAACAGAGTGAGACTCCTTGTCAAATAAGATAAAATAACAGAAAGTACAGTATAGTAAATACTAGGTGATAGAGGTTTCTCAGCTCCATTATAATCTAATGGGACCACCATCATATGCAGTCCATCACTGACTGAAACATTATTATGTGGCACATGGCTATATCACATTCTGTAACAATTTGTTTGCATTTCTGTCTCCCTCACAAAAATATTAGCTGCTTCAGGGAAGGAACTACTCGTTATTCATCTCTGTATCTCCCGTACCTAACACATTTTCTAGCAAATAGTAGATGCATGATGATGAAAATAAATAATCATAGTAACAGCAGATATTTATTTGATACTTTGTGCCAGATATTATCAAACACACTTTACATTTATTAATTTAATCATCACAAAATCCAGTCAGTCACAAAGTAGTTAAACAGCTTCCCCAAAGTTGGCCAACAAGTAAGAAACAAGGATGGGATTTCAGCACAGACAGTCTGTACCCAGAGCCTATATTCTTAATTACTATGCAATATAGCATCACGTTTCAATAAATGGTTACACATGTAAATTAATGAATTTTATAGTTTCAGTTTCTTCTAGTCCTAAGCTTTTACCTTTTTTTTTTTTTTTTTTTTTTTTGGAGACAGGGTTTCACTCTGTTGCCCAGGCTGGAGTGCCCAGGCATGGTCACAGCTCACTGCAGCCTCTGCCCCCCTCAGGCTCAAGCAATCCACCTCAGCCTCCAAAGTAGCTGGCACAATAGGCCGCTACTGGCTAATTTATCTGTTTTTTTTTGCAAAGGATGGGGTTTTGCGCTGTTGTCCAGGCTGGTCTTGAACTCCTGGGCTCAAGCAATCCACCCTCCTCGGCCTCCCAAAGTGCTGGGATTACAGGCATGAACCAATATCCCTGACCTACCCTTTTCTAAAGTAGCATTTATTTTAGGAAGTTATGTACATTGTTGTATTTGTTTGAGTTGTCATAGATACTAATATAATTTTGATGTGGTATTAAAATAATTCCCACTGGTAATGTTTTCCTACTTAACACAGTGTAGACAGTAAGAAATCAACTATATAGCAAAGAGAAATTTACTGGGTAAAATGTGCCTAGTATTCATGCCCACTAATTCTAGAGTTGTTGCTTCTAATGCAAAGCGATGACGATGATGGTCCCATGTTAGTATTTTAGGCAGATGGAGCATCAGTCAAATCCTGGAACCGCCATACCCAGCTTTAAAATTTTACTGTATTGAGTACATAAGGCTTCCTTGTAGATACAATCTAAAATTATTCAGCAGAGCAAATGGGTTTATATTTGACAACTAGGGAGCAATGCCAGTATTTCTTTCTCTTTTGTAGTATGCCAAATATATTTAAAAATATGAGCCATAATTTTAATACCTAAAGTAACTGTTAGACTGTGCATTTTCTTATTTTAGTAATAGTAATTTCTGTTTGTGGTGAATAAGAGTTTTAAGTGTCCTAAATGTTTAATAAGAGTCAAGAAGCCTGAGGGAGAAATCAGTCTGGTAGTTTTTAATTATTAAGATAGAGCAGTTATAGGCCAGGCACGGTGGCTCACACCTATAATCCCAGCACTTTGGGAGGCCAGGGCGGGTGGATCACAAGGTCAGGAGATCAAGACCATCCTGGCCCCAATGGTGAAACCCCGTCTCTACTAAAAATACAAAAATTAGCTGGGCGTGCTGGCACATGCCTGTAGTTCCAGCTACTCAGGAGGCTGAGGCAAGAAAATGGCTTGAACCTGGGAGACGGAGGTTGCAGTGAGCCGAAATCACACCACTGCACTTCAGCCTGGCGACAGCAAGACTCTGTCTCAAAAAAAAAAGATATAGCAGTTATATTGTTACTCCTTTTCCTCTTGGTTCCCCCGCCCCCAGAAAATACTTTTTTTGCTTAATTTACTTTCTTGGTAAGAGTGAATAGAGGTTGAGTGATAGTGCCACTGCACTGATTAAATGATTTACTGGCACAAAACTATTGAGGCTTAACTAGTTGACTATTTTAATAACATCATTAAAATTTCATTTAGGTTTATTAGAGCACATCCATGCAAAGTTGGAATCTAACCATTCTCATGTCTCCTTATTATGCCTAGGGGATCTTTGAAACAGTATTTTTGCCAACTCATACTTTCTATTTTCATTCTGTAAAGATAAAACATGGAAGTGAAAACGTTTAACAAACATTAAGAACCTTTTTTGACCAGGCACTCTCCTTCGCTACAAAATTTCCACATTACCTATTTTTTAATAGCCATTTTTGAACTCTTCCATTTCTAAGTTTCTCCCTGAAGCTTTCCTGAACATGAAGCGTTTCCTTTTCATTTCTAGCTTTCCTTTCTCTGTACCTCATGTACACTTGGAAGCTTCAGGGATTTAGCACTGGTCATGCTAGCCTCTACAGATCGCATCTCTGTCTGTAGTTGGGTCTCCATGGTAATGAGAAGCAGAAAGTGCTGAAGCAGCGCACTATGTAAGGACTGGCAAGAGAAAATACTGCCGCGGCCTCTACAGGCATAGCATTGAATCCCCATGGTGCCGAAGAAGCCTGAGAGAAGCATGCTAGTGGGGTAGTGCGGGAGACTAAGGACACAGACTTGGCAGATTTATTAGCAGCAATATTCTAAGATGAACCAATTTTAAGAGTTTGTAAGTGTTCTTTTCAATTGGAAAAGACCTTTAAATTTTTTTTCCTTTTCTTTTAGGAGGCCAGATGCTCCAGTGCCTGATGGTGAAAGTGAAAAAACTGTAGAAGAAAGTTCAGATAGCGAATCTTCTTTTAGTGACTAAGCTTAATTTTGAGAAGAATTACATATGCATGCATAGGGGTACATTTACATTCTGTAAGAGATGAGCCTGAACTCTCTTAGTCATAAGAACATCGAATGGCCACATGTCCACTACCAAGCTTCTTCTATGTTAAAAATAATAATAATAAAGCATTTTTAACTTGCCGGTGTGTCTTGTCGCTAAAATAAAGGGCCTCGAAATGAAAAATAGGATAACCTAAATAAAGTACAATTAGTGCTACACATACTAAGATGGAATATTTTAGAGATGCAATGAACAATTACGGCCAGGCACAGTGGCTCACCCCTGTAATCCCAGCACTTTGGGAGGCCGAGGCAAGTGGATCACCTAAGGTCAGGAGTTCAAGACCAGCCTGGGCAACAACATGGTGAAACCCCGTCTCTACTAAAAATACAAAAATTAGCTGGGCGTGGTGACAAAAATTAGCTGGGCATGGTGGTGGCTGCCTGTATTCCCAGCTATTTGGGAGGCTGAGACAGGAGAATCACTTAAACCCAGGAGGTAAAGGTTGCAGTGAGCCGAGATTGAGTCATTGCACTCCAGCCATGGCGACAGGAGCGAATCTCCATCTAAAAAAAAAAAAAAAAAAAAAGCGATGCAATGAACAATTTTAAATGAAGTCAGTGTGAGTTTAGTGATCAATAATAGACCCAATGCAAAAAAAAAAAAAAAAAGTGAATTTGGCTAAGTGAATTATTCAATTTTTGTGAATATTTTGGTGTGAAAAGTATATGGATTCATATCATGAGTTGTTAAAGACATTTCTGGTAGAAAGTAATACTGGGTTGAAATTTTCTGTGACAACTTAAAACTCACATATCACATATGTTATGGGTATGGAACTTTTTGGTAGTATTTTTTAGCATACACAGCCTTTCACCACTTGGCCATTAGTTCATATGTGTTTTTAAGTCAGATATTCTTATACAGTCATGCATTGCTTAACAACAGGGATACATTCTGAGAAATGCGTCGTTAGGCGATTTTGTTGTGCAAACATTGTGGATTTCGTCACAAATGTACTTAAACTATTGCTTCTAGGCTACACACAGCATGTTACTGTACTGAATACTGTAGGCGGTTGTAACACAATGGTATTTGTGTATCTAAATGTAGAAAAGGTGCAGTCAAATGTGGTTTTATAATCTTAGGGGATGTTGACCAAAACATTTTGCAGCGCATGACTGTATTTATTAGCAGATGGAAATTGAAGGTCATTTCAGTGTGGTTCAGAATGAGTAACCATCATTGCCATCAACTCCTGTATTACCTAAACAAAAAAAATTTGCGCAGCAGGATTAAAATGTTCTCACCTCACCTTGCAAATAAGTAATTATTATTCACAGTTACTTATACACAGTCTAGAAAATTCCTAAAGTACTTATGTGAAAAAATATATAAATGCATTTAACTAATTGTGCCTGTTTTAGTTTAGTTCACCTGAAAGTAGAGCCTGAGAAAAGGGCTTGTGTGTATAAGGTCATTTGCAAGGTGATCCCAGAAAACAGAAGTGAAGAAACAGGGAGTGGAAAAGGGAGAAAATCACTTAAAAGTATATTATCAGCCGGATGCAGTAGCTCATGCCTGTAATCCCAGCACTTTGGGACGCTGAGGCAGGTGGATCACTTGAGGTCAGGAGTTTGAGACCAGCCTGGCCAACATGGTGAAACCCTGTCTCTACTAAAAATACAAAATTTAGCTGGGCGTGGTGCGGGTTCCTGTAATCCCAGCTACTGGGAGGCTGAGGCAGGAGAAGCACTTGAACCCGGGAGGTGGAGGTTGCAGTGAGCCCAGATGGCACCACTATACTCCAGCCTGGGTGATAGAGTGAGACTCTCAAAAATAATAAAATTTAAAGAGTGTGTTATCAAGATTGACAGTTGGGGTTTGAGTGCTCCAAGACCTTCTGAGGAACTTTTAGAATGCCTCCCAGAGTTTTTCAACTAATAGAACTGGGAACATTTATTAACCAGTTTCCATCCCCCATTAGTTAAGAGTTGCCTCCAGGGTCGTTAATTATCCTTGCACTTCCGGGCTGTGCTTCTGTGTGGGAAAGCAGCACCCCAGTGTTGAAGAAAGACTTGGAACAGGAAGCAGAAAGATACATGGCTTTGACTTGCAGTGGGATTTCACCAACAGAAAGGACAAGTCTGAGCTTACTCACCTAGAACTATCCATGTAGCTGTGACTGATACTGGAAGTGGACGACGGAATGTGCAAAAGAGATATTTGCTGCAGTCTACCCAAAAGCAGTCAGTTCAGAACTGCTTGAGTCCCATGTTAAGTCTACTTTGTCACAAGGTGATAGCCAGCCACAGTCTTTCTAAAATCTACACAGGAAGATTAGTGAGACAAGCCACAGTTACTATCACTACAACTGGACGCAAGGCCCAAACTGGTACTTAACATCTTCTTCCACCACCCGTTTTACGTTTCTCCTGCTCTATATCAGAAATTCCGCTGGTCTAGGCATTCCTATTTCTTTTCTCTTGGTTCCTGGATCCATGAATCCTGGCAGTTGAGGACATGGCATCATATACTAGCCATTTTTGTAGTGCATTTACCACATCCTAGAGTTTAGCATTTCAACCCTGCAGAATCTCTGAGATGGTGCCTACAGTGAGCCTATAATAGACCATTTCATTGTTCTATTTGATTGATTTCTTCTGGATAATGTTGTATGCGGTAAGACCAGTGGATCCAACAATTCATGCACCTATTGTTACTCATTTGCTACAAAATAATCCGAAGATCTGAGGCAGTGTAATGCAAGATACCATGTTGGTAATAGGCATCGTGTAGGCTATCAGAGAGCAATGCTGGCAGAGGTGCCACTGGAAGGAAAGGAAAGCCCCTGTTAAGAGTAGTAATTAATTACAATAAGAAAGAATTACTCCTCTTCCAGGGTAGAAGGAATTTAATGCAAATAAATTGCTCCCAAGTGACTGGTTAACCTCTTCAAGGAATAGTACCAAATCATTGGTCTCTGCTGCTGACAAATAGGGTATTCAGCAGTAGCTGAATCCTAGCTCGTCTAGCTCATCACCAGATGACCATTAGTGTGGAAGCCCAAGCTGTTGAGCCCAAGCATAGCCGGCATCTCTACCACCATGATTACTCCATTTGTGGGCTCATTGTGTAACCTGGGGCAATCAAGGACAAGGCTAGCTGACATCCACTGGAGAAATCATCCTGTCCACCTAATTTTTGCCTCCTCAAGTGAGTGTTTTCTTTCTGACATTTCGTCCTACAAAAATCTTCACACTTTGTGCACATTCCTATAGTTTTGTCCACATTCTTCATCCTTAAATCTCGCTTTCTCTAATCTTCAATATCGCTCCCTCCTTATCCCTGACCAGCCAAGCCAGTTACCAAGATCAAAAGTCTATAGTACTTAACTCAGACTACATGCTTCTTCAGCAACATCATGACAAAATGTACTGTTTGAAGCTGTGTCCATCAGGAAGATTATTTTCCCCACCACTAATTGTTAGAGCCACCTCTGTCAGAGGCAGCAGTGTGGCAGCCAGCCATTTTTGCCCACACCAATATATCAAGCTTGTCCATGCATCAACAAGGTCCACTGTTTCCTGTCAGCTGTTGAGCTAATATTGCAAAAGTAACTTCAATTATTCACTTTCTCCCTATTGCATGCCTTTTGCCATATGTTTGCATTGCCCTCCCCCTCTGAATAGAGCATTTGGCCTCAACTTTTGATTCTCAACTTAGCCAATGGAATATTAACAAATGTGATCCAAGCAGAGGCTTGACAAATACTTAGTTGGTCTTGCCTTTTCTTGTGGCTCTGTTATTGACATAAGAACATGACTTGGATAGTCTAATGAGGATGAAAGATGCATGGAGCAGAGATGAGTTGTTATGTCCATGTATCAGCCAACCCAAGACATGAGCAAGACCAGCCAAGGTCAGAAAACCTACCTAGCCAATTCTCAGCTGGCTGTGGATGTGAATAACAAATACTCACTGTTGATTATCATACAGTTTTTTGTTGTTCTTGGTTGTTACCACATAATTGTAGCAATAAATAACTGATACAATTGACCACTGAAGATTCTCCATGAGATCATACAAGTAAGTTGAAGAAAAGGCATTAGTGTAAGAGATGTAAATGATACGGGAAATAAATGATAGGTCTACTATAAATACAAAAATTAGCCAGGCGTAGTGGTGCGTGCCTGTAGTCCCAGCTACTCAGGAGGCTGAGGCAGGAGGATCGCATGAACCCAGGAGGTGGAGGCTGCAGTGAGCCGAGATGGCACCGCTGAACTCCAGCCTGGGCGACAAGGACTCTGTCTCAAAAAAAAAAAAAAAAAGACTACACTGTGAGAGAGAGCAGGAGAGCTAACATAGTTCTGGAGCAATCAAGTTAATACATATTGCTATCCTTTCCATATAAATATAAACACTTTTGATATTCCTAATGATTGAAAAAATGTTTGTCAGAACAAGAGCCACATATCATGCAGAGGCTGTGTTGATCTGTTCCAGGAAAGGTACCATACTTGACATGGTAGACATGATTGGCACTATCACTTTATTAAGTTGATAATATCCCCTTGTCTTCCACCATGGCAAATGCCATACAGGTAAATGCAGAAGATGCTACCTCTGCATCCTGTAAGTCTTTGGAGGTGGTGCTAATCTCCAAAATTCCACTCAGAATGCAGTATTGTTTCTGGTTTGCTGTCTTGGCTGGGATACGGAAGGTACAATTTTAGGGATTTTTCACTTGATCCTCTCTGCCACAGTGGATTTTTTTTTCCATAGGTCAGGAAACTAACAAGAAGCTATTAAGAATATTTATCAGGTATGCACTAGAGACCAGGGAAACAATCAGAGGGACCCCGCTGGAGCAACTGAAAATACTGTGAAATAGACTAGAGCCCAAACTCCATCTATTCCCTGGTATCCACTCTATTTGGTGTGGTGTCCACTCTATTTGAGGGACAATGAGGACAATTTTAGATCACTTGATATCAAGCAGCTGAGCCCTGTATACAACAACCTTTGCGAAGATCGAGTATTCCACTTGTTTCACTTTGTGAAGTGGTTCAAAGTCCTTTGAAGAAAGATTGGGTGAATGTTTACCGTATATACTCCTGGTGACATAGGTAGCATTTACTTCAGGCTTGCTGTTACTTTGCTGCTGATGGTTGAATGCCACTACCTGCCTCCTGCCATTAAGGAATCCTATCATCTCAGTTAGTACTAAAGAGCCTAATTCTACAGCATCATATCCTACTGTGAATCCTGGCCTCGAGGGTACAGCTTCTGATGATTTTATCAAAGATGTTGATGTCACCCTCAGTAACATCCTTTATTATCGTAGTCAAGAGAGTGTTCTCTGGGCCCTTCCTGGGAAAATACTACCTTTGTTCTCTTGGCATTAAATAAATGCATTCAACATATCCACCTCTCTGCCTCTGACCTCTTCTTCACTTTGATAAGGCATTTCCAGCATTCCTGCCTCATTTAGTGTAGGCCATCATGACCAAGCCACCCCAACAGCCTGTTAAAACCAGCTCATGTGTCCTAAAGATGAGATACTATACCTTGAGTCATAAGAGTGTGCTCCTGTGTCAGTAAACTCTCCTCTATCCAGCCTTATATTCTGCCTCTCTGGTCCAGCCCACACAAGACTTATCTTCACTCATATTCTCCAACTTATTGCCAGTACTTACTAACCACTACCTAAAATTCTTTCAGTAAATAAGCCATTTCTTCCCAGTTCAAGGACTGTATTTTTCTTCTCAGCTGAAATCTGAGATTAATTAATCTAAAAGCAGTCAGGGAAGGCAGAATTAGATCTTGAAGACACAGGAGTCATTTAACAAGCCATCCACCTCAGACGAGCACTTCACATGGTCTCCAGGTAAGGGGAGGTTGCTCTCCTGTAGGGTGGGAGAAATACCTCCTTTGGCTGGCATGGAGGGTTCAGAGGAAATCAGGGACTCAAGATCCTCAAGCACATGCACTCAAATTGTCTCATCCCAGGTCTCAGAGTCCCACTCCTTTGACATGAGGGACCTGATTTTAGCAAAGGAGACTTGTTGAGGTGGCATCTTTTATCTCTTTGCCACTCTGCCATCCTTACAGTTACATTGTGTATCTGACTTTCAGCACAGCTTCCCTATGGCTGAAGGGATAATAGCCTGTTTAAATACTGCCAAGGAGGACTTGTGGCTTTCACAGCATGCCCTAAGTTGATAATTGGCTGATCTGGGCCTGCCAGTTATTTTTTTGTATTGTTTTTTCAAGGCTTCCAAAGCAGTTGACAAGTGTGAGCCAATTCCACAATCCTTTGTCTCCACACCATTGTAGTGATAGAGCTACCAGATAACCTACTTCTTCTCATGCCAATCCACCACAGGTAAGATTCATAGGAATTAGGATGCACACCGTTATCACCATCTCACTTATCCCAGCAATAAGGGTAAGTGATCCAGTTCCAGAATCCCATCCTAAGATTTGCCCTCAAGGGTCACGCCTCATATCAAAGTTTTACATTTCTCCTAAAGCAGAAAACCTAGGACAAACACTTGGGTGCAAGGAATTTATTTGGTAATCCCAGGAAGCAAGAGTGAAAGAACAGGAAGAATGAGAGAGAAGACAACCTAATAAGATGTATATTACTGTGACTGCCATTATGGGTATGTGGGATTTGATTTCAGGACTAGAGACTCCTCAGAAATGAGCAGTGCTTTTAGAATTGTCCACTGGAAGGACTGGCAGCTGGAGCATTTGTCCACTAACCTGGACCCTCTGGTGTGGGGCATTACCCCTCCATAATCACAGGATTACCCGCACACAGGTATCAAGGAAAAGAGTCAAAATCTATAAAATATTTGAAGAGATTTATTATGAACCAAATACAAGTGACCAGTGGCCTGAGACACAGACTTCAGGAGATCCTGAGACCATATACCCATCGTGGTTGGGCCACAACCTGGTTTTATACATTTTACGGAGACAGAAGACATCAACCAATGTAAGATGTACATTGATTCAGGCTGAAAAGACAGGACAACTGGAAGCAGATGCTTCCAAGTCACAGGTGGATTCAAAGCTTTTCTGATTGGCAATTGGTTGAAAGAGTTATTATCTAAAGACCTGGAATCAATAGAAAGGAATGTCTGGGTTATGGTAAGGGGTTGTGAAGTTTTATCACGCAGATGAAGCCTCCAGGTAGCAGACTTCAGAGAGACTAGATTGTAAATGTTTCTTATCAGACTTAAAGAGTCTGGTCTATCAGTAATTCCAAAAGGGAGAAGGGCATGTCTGGCTTCCCCTTCCCATCATCCCCTAACTAGTTTTTCAGGATAATGTTGGAATGCCCTTGACTGAGAGGAGGTGGCCATTCAGATGGCTGGGGGGCCTTGGAATTTTGTTATTGTTTACATAGGCCTAGGGTGCTCCCATGACCTTGGAAAGGATACAAGATCAGAAAGTAGAGAAATGGGGCAATCATTTAAGATTGGTTGCTGTCACCAAAAAGTGAGTCTAAAATTGAGTGGAACTCTCCACTACAGCAGTGGCTGAAATCCAAGGTGGGCCTGGGGATATATTTCAGAATACCACCAGAAGTATCAGCTACAGACAGTGCTGCTTCCAAAACACCAGATGGGCCTGAGATTACCTTTATTTAAAATGCACACTTTTCTTGTTGGATATAAAGACAAGTTGGATAGTAAGCCACATTCAAGATTTCCAGAACTTTTTATTAAAAATTTTAATTTTAAAAATCTTCCAAGAATGAGCAAAAGATAAACAATGACTAAATCTGTATCTTTATAGTCTGCGGTAATTTTAATACAATTTTTAAGTGTTTCCTTTTACACATACCCCACAGTGTTTTTCTGTGAAACTTTTACATCTGAACCAGAACATGGCTCCTGTTAAAGAATAAATTGTGTCCATGTGCTCTTGAAGACTGTCCAGACAGCATAATGTTCAGTCAAACTCTTTTGTTTCTGATCAAGTTCCTCACAAAAACAAGCTTGATTTCCAGGGCTTATGAGGAGCTTAGATTCACACAATTTAATCCTCTACTTTAATAGCTGCTGCAACAGTGCCAAGGTATCTTCTCAAAAACACTCACTTTTACCTTTTTTGTTGGTAAGATTCATAAACGAGAGGACTGACACCAAAGCAAGTCTCACTCTGACTTGGAATTTGGGCAGATTGCTTAAACAAGAGACATCTCTCTTCCTTTGGAACATGAAGTATAAAGATTTCATTTGTGACTCCATTTCCTCTATTCCCAAAACAATATTACTTTAGATTAGCAGTTTACAAGTAAATAAATGTGGGGAAAAACTCATTTTACAGTATCTATAAATTATTTGCTAGGCATCCATATATACTTATGTTCCAATTGATATAATTATTTTAAAACACTTTAGAGGTAAACACTTTGTTTTACAGTTAACATTGAAAACTTTTTTAAAAACTTGAGGTCTAGAAGAAGTCTTAGCAAAAATCTAAACTAATTGACCCATTTTTGCCAATGAATAAATTGAGGCCCAGGGAAGTTGAATGATTCCCCCAAGAAACATGAGAAAGAAAAGAGTTTTATTATATAAAAAAAATTTAATATACCAGTATTCTTATAATAAATATTAATAATTTTAGTTATCTATATAAGACCAAATACTTAAAATTTTGGTAATCTTATTAAAATTTCACATTGTAATCTGCAAAGTGAAGTTGTGAAATGTTTTTCATGTATCTTAAGTACATTTTAATATTGATCTCTCAATTTTTCACTTGCTTTAAAAGATGTGACCCTGTGGCAGTCAAGTAAAGCTACTTCCACATTTTCTTAGGGACCTCTTAATCATATTGGTTTATACTTTGCTATACTGTCATTCTAGTTTTAGAAATAAAACCTTACAAAATTCTGAGATGCTGGAAGAATAGTTTTTATTTTGTATTTTAAAATATTTCATTGACAAAATTGTGTATATTCAAGGTGAACAGTGTGATGAGGTGGTATGAGTATACATTGTATACTGATTACTACAGTCAAATTAGTTAACACATCCATTATCACCCTTCTTTTGTGTGTGTATGTGTGTGGTGAGGATGCTTAAAATGGCCAGCATAAACACAGAATACCTAGATAGAAAAATTTAAAAACCTCCATGGCTAAAATCTGTGACAAAATTTCTTGAAGGACACAAACTATCAAAAATAACTCAAGATTAAATAGTTAATTTGAACAGCCTTATGTCTACAGAGGAAATTGAATGCAGAGTTTAAAACATTCCCATAAAGAAAACCAGAAACGCACATGGTTTCAGGAGTGAATCCTACCAAACGTTTAAGAAATAAATAATGCCACTTCTACACAAGCTCTTGCAGAAAACTGAAAAAAGGAAACTACTTCCTAAGACATTTTATGAGACCAACATATGAAAGCAGACAAAGACATTACAAGAAAATAAAATTACAAACTAATATTCCTCATGAAAACAGGGATAAATATTCTTTAAAACATTTTAGTAAATCAAACCAATATTATAGAAGATATATAGATATCAACAAACATCTGAAAAGAGGCTCATTGTCATATAGCATTAGGGAATTATAAAGTAAAACAACAATGAGATACCATTACATATCTACTAGAAAGATTAAAATCCAAAGCACTGACAACACCAAATGCTGATGAGTATGCAGAGAAATAGGAACCCTCAATCATTGTGGTAGAAATGAAAAATAGTACAACCACTTGAAAAAATATTTTGGCAGTTTTTTTACAAAGCTAAACATAATTTTGCCATGTTGCAATCACACTCCTAGGTATTTGACCAAAACTTATGTCTTCATAAGAACCTGCACATGAACGTTTACAGCAGCATTGTTTATAAGTTTTATAAACTTTATTTGCTTATAGTTTTGCCAAAGCTAGGGACAACCAAAATGTATTTCATTTTATTTTGTTTTTTATTTATTTATTTATTTTGAGACAGAGTCTCACTCTGTAGCCCAAGCTGGAGTTCAGTGGTGTGATCTCAGCTCACTGCAGCCTCCACCTCCCGGGCTCAAGCTATTCTTGTGCCTCAGCCTCCTGAATAGTTGGGACTACAGGCATGCACCACCATGCCGGGCTAATTTTTTGTATTTTAGTAGAGACAGGGTTTCACTGTGTTGCCCAGGATGGTCTCGAACTCCTGAGCTCAGGTGATCCACCTGCCTTGGCCTCCCAAAGTGATGGGATTACAGGTGTGAGCCATGGCACCCAGTCCAAGATGTCTTTTAATAGGTAAATGGATAAACAAACTCTGATAGATTTACACAATGGAATATTATTCAGCAATAAGAAGAAATGAGTTATCAAGCAGTAGACACAGAAAAACCTTAAATGAATATTGCTAACTGAAAGAAGCCAGTCTGAAATAGTTACACGTTTTAGGATTCCAACTATATGACATTTTGGAAAAGACAAAACTATAGAGGCAGTAAAAGATCAGTGGATGTGAAAGGAAGGAAAAGAGGAATGAATACATGAAGTATAGAGGATTCTTAGGAAAGTGAAACTATCCGGTATGAAATTATAATTATGGACACACCCCATTATACATTTGTCAAAACTGGTACAACTGTAAAACACAAACAATGACTCTTAATGTAAACTATGGACTAATTCATAATAATGTATCAGTTGTTCATTATTTACAACAAATGTGCCATGGAAGCAAGATTTTAATAGTGGGAGAAACTGGGGAGGAATAGCCTGAGGTGGATTTATGAAACTACATATACTACCTACTCAATTATTCTGTAAATTTACAACTGTACTAAAAAGATAACCTATATTTTTTTTAAAATAATATGTCATGTCCAGGTGGGGCTTATCCCAGCAATGCAAGAATGGATTGGCACTTGAAAAATCAATCAATGTAATTTGTTATATTAACAAACTAACAAAAAAGTAAGACCATATGGCAGTCTCAATAGGTACAGAAAATACATCTGACAAAATCCAACAACCACTGCTGATTTTTTTTTTAATTCACAACAAACTGAAAACAGAAATGAACTTCCTCAACCTGATAAAGGGTGTCTTCAAAAATCCTAGACTTAACATCATACTTAATAGTGAAAGACCAAATGCTTTTCCCCTAAGACCAGGAACAAGACAACAATGTCTGCTCCTACTATTTCTATTCAACACTACATTGGAGATTCTAGCCAGTAAAATGAGCAAGAAGAGAAATAAATAGCATACAGATAGTGGGGAGGAAGTAAAACTATCTTCACTCATAGATGACATTGTCATCTATATCTAAAATCTATTGTAATGTATTAAAAAGCTACTAGAACTAATAGGTAAGTTTAGATATATTTTTATATATTGATCTTGACCAGAAATGTGATCCAGAAAAACTAAGTTGATACATTGGAACACAAAATTAAAAACTTCTCTTTGGAAGACACCATTTAAAAAATGGGCAAAAGGCTTGCAGTGAGCTGAGATCCGGCCACTGCACTCCAGCCTGGGCGACAGAGCTAGACTCTGTCTCAGAAAAAAAGAAAAAAAAAAATGGGCAAAAGGCCAGGTGTGGTAGGTTACACCTGTAATGCAGGCACTTTAGGAGGCCAATGTGAATGGATCGCTTGAGCCCAGGAGTTTGAGACCAGCTCCCATCTCTACCAAAAGTACAAAAATTAGCTGGGCATGGTGGCATGCACCTGTGGTCCCTGCTACTCAGGAGGCTGAAGTGGGAAGATCACTTGAGCCCAGGAGGTTTGGGCTGCAGTGAGCCAAGCTTATGCCACTGCACTCTGGCCTAGGTGATAGAGTAAGACTCTGTCTCAAACAAAAGGACAGAAGATTTAAATGGATACTTTACCAAAGAAGATATACATATGACAAATAAACATATGAAAAGATGCTCAACATTATTAGTCATTAGGAAAATGCAGATTAAAACTATAATGAGATGTTAATTTACACCTATTGGAATGGCTAAAATTTAAATGACTGAACATACCAACTCTTGGCAATAATGTGGAGAATTTGAGATAAAGTTTATATATACACAAACTTTAGATATATATTTATTATATATATGTATATATCAAAGAAGATGCTACATACATGTAATAGGAGTTCATGAAGAAGAAAAAGAAAGCCATACAATGTAACAAAATGTTAAAAGGTACAATTCAATAAAACTTTTCTAAAACAAAAATGATTACATACTGGGAAGGCACAGTATATATCTGGGAAAGTAGACCCAGAACAGCTAACATCAAGACACATTTTACTAAACCTATCAGGCAATAAGAAAAAAAAAAATCTTTCAGGCATACAGGCAAAAAGACCAAGTCATTTCTAATTGAAATAACATTAGATCATCATCAAACTTTTTGGTAGTAAGTTTGTGCTGAAAGATAATGGAGTAACATATTTAAGACACCCCAAGGAAAAAAATATGAGCTAAATATTTCATATCCAACCAAATTGAACTTCAAATATAAACATACAAACTGTTAATACTCCAGCTCAGCAAAAATAAACAAATAAACAACCCAATTTAAAAATGGACAAAGCACTTGGATAGTCACTTCTCAAAAAAAAAATCAAATATGTATATATATACAAATGGCCAAGAAGCACATGAAAAGATGGTCTATATCATTAACCATTATGAAAATGCACATCAAAACCACAATGAGATTCCACCACTCACCCATTAGGATGACTATTATCAAAAAATAAAACAAAAGACAGCAAGAGTTGGCAAGGATGCAGATAAATTAGAACCTTTGTGCATTGTAGGTGGGAATGTAAAATTGTGCAGCCACTGTGGAAAGCAGTAGATCAGTACCTCAAAAAAATAAACGTAGAATTACTCTATGATTCAGCAATTTCACTTCTGGGTATATACTCAAACGGAGTGAAAGCAAAGGTATAAACAAATATTTGTCTACCCATGTTCATAGCAGAAATATTCACAATAGCTCTAAGTTGGAGCCATCCTAAATGCCCATTGATGGATGAATGGATAAATAAAATCTGGTGTATACACACATTGGAATATTGTTCAGTCTTCAAAACGAAGGCTTTCTCGTATATGCTACAACATGAGTGAACTCTGAGACGTTATGAAAAATAAAGTCAACCAGACACAAAAAGGACCTTTTTTTTTTTTTTTTGACACAGAGTCTTGCTCTATTGCCTAGGCTGAAGTGCAGTGGCGCGATCTCAGCTTACTGCAGCCTCCACCTCCTGGGTGCAAGTGATTCTCATGCCTCCGCCTCCCGAGTAGCTGGGATCACAGGTGTGCACTACCACGCCTGGCTAATTTTTTGTATTTTTAGTAGAGATGCAGTTGCACCATGTTGGTTAGACTGATCTCGAACTCTTGACCTCAAGTGATCCACCCACCTCGGCCTCCCAAAATGCTGGGATTACAGACATGAGCCACCGTGCCCAGTCAAAGACAAATGTTTTATTACTTGACTTGTCTGGGGTACCTAGAGTAGCCAAATTCATGCAGACAGAAAGAATGGTGGTTGCCAGGGACTGGAGTAGGGCGTTAGAGTTTAATGGGTACAGCATTTCAGTTAAAGAAGATGAAAAAGTTCTAGAGATAGATGGTGGTGATGGTTGCACAACAATGTGAATGTACCTAATGCCACTGAACAGCATACTTAATAATGATTAATGATCTAGGTATGGTGGTGTGCACCTGTAATCCTAGCTACTTGAGAGGCTGAAGCAGGAGGACCGCTTGAGCTCAGGAGTTTGACATCAGCCTGGGCAATATAGTGTACCTCATCTCAAAAAAACAAAACAAAACAAAACAATAACAACAACAACAAAAAAAGAAATTAAGATGTTAACTTTTATTTTATATGTATTTTACCACAATAAAATACTTATAAGAGCATGCAAGAACTTGATTATAGAATATTTTTCCCATAATATTTTTCTCAGGAATCCAATAGAGAATGAGCAGCAGGTCACCAAAGTAACTGGAGAAACATGACAGGAAGAACTGTTGCCCTGCCGGGTATGGTGGCTCACGCCTGTAATCCCAGTACTTTATGAAGCCAAAATGTAGTATCACTTGTACCCTGCCAGGAGTTCAAGACCAGCCTGGACAACATGGTGAGACTGTGTCTCCATATAAACCTTTTAAAAGTTTAAAAAAGAAAGAACTGTTGCCCTTGGTGCTGAAATACCTAAAAATCATGATCAATTTGATATCAATGAGCATCCTTAGGTTCTGACTTTTGACTTTTTACCCTTTCTCATATGAGAAATCAAGTCTCCTGGGAAAAACAGTTGATTCTAAGCCCAGGATAGAAAATATACAATATGAACCTGGACAAGATGTCATATCAGCAAGCGTGAAAGCTATTATAATGAAGCCAGGCTTGGCCGGGTTTGGTGGCTCATGCAGGTAATCCTAGCACTTTGGGAGGCCGAGGTGGGTGGATCAGTTGTGGTCAGGAGTTCGAGACCAGTCAGGACAACATAGTGAAACCCCACCTCTACTAAAAATACAAAAGTTGGTCAGGCCCAGTGGCTCACGCCTGCAATCCCAGCACTTTGGGAGGCTGAGGCATGTGGATCACCTGAGGTAAGGAGTTTGAGACCAGCCTGACCAACATGGAAAAACCCTGTCTCTACTAAAAATACAAAATAGGCCAGGCGTGGTGGAGGGTGCCTGTAATCCCAGCTACTCAGGAGGCTGAGGAAGGAGAATCACTTGAACCGGGGAGGTGGAGATTACGGTGAGCCGAGATCGCGCCATTGCACTCCAGCCTGGGCAACAAGAGTGAAACTCCATCTCAAAAAAATACAAAAATTAGCCAGGCGTGGTGGTGCATGCCTGTAATCCCAGCTACTTGGGAGGCTGAAGCAAGAGAATGCTTGGAAGGCTACTTGGGAGGCTGAAGATGAGAATCGTCGGAACTTGGGAGGCAGAGGTTGCAGTGAGCCAAGATCGCGCCACTGCACTCCAGCCTCCATGACAGAGGGAGACCCTGCCTCAAAAAAAAAAAAAAAAAAAATGTCAACCTATCCAAGCACTGGTTTGCATAGATTTCCACTGACCAAATAAGATAATTTGAGGATCAATAAAGATAATAACTGCAATGACTTGAAAACACTTTAAATATGTTTAAATCCTTTAGGTCACAAAAGTACGAAAAGTTAAAAATAAAATGTACTATTCTTCTTCGAAGAATGGAAGTGAACTAACTCATTACTTTGAAACAAATAAAAAAAGAATTATATTTTCTATACAAAATGTTCAAATAGTGAGTGAAAATGTGTTTTTTTAGAAACATTCCAGCTTAGAAAAAATAATCGAAATAAAATATCACCATTTTGTTACCTCTAATAAATTAGTAAATCTTTGCGTTATTCAGATAAAGAAAACAATTTATGAAATAATCCCAATTTATTATGCTCCTCTCATAAATTTTATTTTTTTAACAGTGTAAGCATCTAATTCCTAACCTGAAATCATAAGACCCCCAAGGTTGGATTTCAAAAACTGATTTTGTGTATGTATAATGCTATTCACACTCCCTGGTATTATGCTTCAATTTTATAAAGAATTTCTTTTGTGGCTTATGCTCAGCTTGCCATAAACACACATTCATCAGATATCTTTTATGTGGAAGGCAGTATTCCAGGTGTTGGGGGACCTCACACCTGCCCTGATGAATTTGCAGTATTGAAGAGATTTATTTATGCAGTATAGTATATGCCAAAAAAAAAAAAAAAATGCTAAGCACTGGAGATACTAAGGTAAACAAAATACAGTCATCTTGAGGAGTTACACTCTTGTAGCAGGGACAGATGAGTAAACAAGGTTGCAGTAGAGTGTAACAACCCACATTATGTGTTAGATACTGCTGTAAGTGCCCAGGGCGAAGATTTATTTGTTTACATCACAAATGACTGCTGAGTGCTTACTATGTGCCAGACACTGTTGTAGTCTAGCTATCAAGGATATTGCAGTGAACATAACAGGTAAACATCTCCACCTTCATGTAACTCATATTCTTTTTGAGGGATAGAGACAAACCTAGTATGCCAGATGGTGATAAGTACTTGAAGAAAAGCTAAGCCAGGGCAGAGGATAGACAGAACAGAGGGCAGGGAGGGACTCACAATCTAGTGATGGAAAAGCCATGAACAGATACTTTTTAAAAATCAAAGTCAGTGCTTCACAAATAATATATATGGACTATTTTCTTTTTCTTTTTTTTTTTTTTGAGATGGAGTCTCGCTGTGTCTCCCAGGCTGGAGTGCAGTGGCGTGATCTCGGCTCACTGCAAGCTCCGCCTCCCGGGTTCACGCCATTCTCCCGCCTCAGCCTCCCAAGTAGCTGGGACTACAGGCACCCGCCACCACGCCCAGCTAGTTTTTTGTATTTTTAGTAGAGACGGGGTTTCACCATGTTAGCCAGGATAGTCTCGATCTCCTGACCTCGTGATCCACACGCCTCGGCCTCCCAAAGTGCTGGGATTACAGGCTTGAGCCACCGCGCCTGGCCAACTATTTTCTACATATACCAGGAGGGGTGCCCAATCTCAACTTGGAAAAGGGGAGTATCAGGGAAGCTTCAGATGTAGAAGTGTCTGACCTGAGTCTTAAAGAATGCCATGAAGAGGTATTAGTAGGAGGGAGCAAGACCTAGCAGAAGGAACAGCATGTGGAAATACTGGGATCTATGAGATAGCATGGGGCATCCAGGAAACTGAGTAATTCAGTATGTGGTAAGAGATGAAGGTGGCAGGTTAGGGCACTCTGGGCCATGGTGGCGAACATGAGTTTTATCTGGAAGCCTACAGATAATTGTTATTTTTTTAATTGTATGGAAACAATAATAATTGGATTGTATTAGGTTGGTAGGGCAAAAGTAATTGTGATTTTTGCCTGAAAAATGGCAAAAAAAAAAAAAAAAATCACAATTACTTTTGCACCAACCTAATATTTCGAGAAGGTCATTTTTTTGCTGTATGGGACTAATTGAAAGAAACCAAGGTCAGAAGCAGGGAGATAAGACTAATAAGTCCAAAAGAAATGATAAGGTCTGAATTAAGTCACTGGCTGTAGGGGTAGAAAGGAGACCCATTTGAGAAACACTTAAAAGCAAATAAACAAGATTCGGTGGTCAATGGCATATGGGGTTTGAAGGAGAGAGAAATCAAGGATAATGCCAAGACTTAAGGCTATGGTGAGTGGGTCCCATTCACTAGATTAAAGAGCTCAGAGGTGAACAGATTGAAGGGAAAGAAAAATTCCACTTGAGACTTGTTTCCTTTGGAGCACTTGTGGATATCCCAGTGAAGCTGTCCAGTAGATAGAGCAATTCTGGAACTTAGGAGAAAAATCTCAACCTGGCATATATATTTGGAACTATCAGCCTAAAATGAATAGAAAAAACCATGGATATGGATGAAATCATGAAGGAAAACATAAGATATAAAGTGGGAAGAGGAGAAAGGATGGACCTGCCAGGACCCATCACCTGCTGACTAAAGAGTCTTTGGGTCCTGAATAACTAGCAGAGATACCCAGGTAGTGAGCCATGAGCCTTGGGTGAGACTCAGAACGATGGCTTCAGGTGAGACTTGGTACATTCCCATCTGTTGTGCTTATGGGGATAGACTCCTCCTGCTTGAGAAAAGTGGAGGGAAAAGTAAAGGAGACTTGTTTTGCCCTTAAATATCAGCTCAGCCATATGGGGGTAGAGCATCAAGCAGGTTTTTGAGGTCTCCACTTCTAAGACTTGGCTCTTGGATGGCATTTCTGGACCTGCTGTGGGCCAGGGCGTGCTCACTGTTCTGAAGGATGAGTTCCAGGCCAGGCTGCATTTACCACAAGCTGACTGAAGAATCCTTGGGTCTTAAGGGAACATCAGTGGTAGCCTGGCAGTGTACCCTGTGGGCCTATGCTGGTGGTGGTCATGGAGTGAGGCTCCTCTGCTGGTAGAAATGGGAGGGAAAAATGGGAAGGACTGTGTCTTGTTGTTTGAATGCCAGTTCAGCTGTAGTACAATAGAACACCAGGTACATGTCTAAGATTTTGGACTCCAGTCCCTGGCTCACAGACAGTACCTCTGGACCTGCCCAGGGACAGGGGGAGCTTGCTACCATGAAGGGAAGGACACAAACCTGACTGGCTTCACGACCTGCTGATTGTAGAGCCCCAGGGCCTTGAGCAAACAAAGGTGATAGCCAGGTAGTGGTTACAGCAGGCCTTGGGCAGGTCTCAGTGATGTGCTGGCTTCAGGCCTGACCAAGCACAATGCCAGTGGTGGTGCCCACAAGGGTGATTTTGTTGCCCTATGCCCAGGTCCAAGAACCTTACAACAGAGAGAGAGAAAGAGAGACTCTGTTTGGGAGAAAGTAGAAGAAGAGAGCAAGAATCTCTGTCTGGTAATCCAGATAATTCTTCCAGATCATATCCAAGACCACTAGTGGTCCCTTCATGAGTCTGCAAGAGCCACAGCATTATTACTGGGCTAGAGGTATCCTCTAATGCAGATAAGGCTTAGATAAAAAAAATTCCCAAGACCTTTCAAATACCTGAAAATAGCTGTACCCAAAAAGAATGGGTACAACAAGCCCAGACTGTGAAGACTGTAATAAATACCTAACTCTTTAATGCCCAGACACAAACATCCACAAGCATCAAGACCATCGAGGGAAACATGACCTTACCAAATGAACTAAACGAGCCACCAGGAACCAATCCTGGAGAAGCAGAGATATGTGACCTTTCAGACAGATAATTCAAATAGCTGTTTTGAGGAAACTCAAACAAATCCAAGAGAACAGAGAAGGAATTCAGAATTCTATCAGATAAATTTAATAAAGAGATTGAAATAATTAAAAAGAATCAAGCAGAAATTCTGCAGTTGAAAAATGCAGTTGACATACTGAAGAATGCATCAGAGTCTTCTAATAGCAGAATTGATCAAACAGAAGAAAGAATTAGTGAGCTGCAAGACAGCCTATTTGAAAATACACAGTCAAGACGAAAGAAAAAAGAATGAAGCATGCCTACAAGATCTAGAAAGTAGCCTCAGAAGGGCAAATCTAAGAGTTATTGGCTCTAAAGGGGAGGTAGAGAAAGAGATGGGGATAGAAAGTTTATTCAAAGAGATAATATCAGAGATCTTCCCAAACCTTGAGAAAGATATTAATATCCAAGTGCAAGAAGGTTATAGAACGCTTGTTAAAGCAAGTTTAGCCAGAAGCTGCCTCCTTTAGACCCAACAGTTTTTAAATTGGGCCTAAAGGCTTTTCTGTACATCATGAACTATCAGTGGAGGTGTAACCAGACTATAACCTACACTTGTGCCAATCACTGAGTTTTGGTCAATCAAATGTAACCAACTGTTTGAACTGTGTTCAAATACGGCAAACGCCAAGCTATAACCAATCCAGCTGTTTCTGTGCCTCACTTACAGTTTCTGTACATCACTTTCCTTTTTCATCCACCATGTGGCTGTTCTGGAATCTCTAAGCCAACTCTGGCTGGGGAGGCTGCCTGATTTGTGAATCATTTGTTGCTCAATTAAACTCCTTTAAATTTAATTCAGCTGAAATTTTTCTTTTATCAACACCAAGCAGATTTAAACCAAATAAGACTACCTCAAGGTATTTAATAATCAAACTCCCAAAGGTCAAGGATAAGGAAAGGCTCCTAAAAGAAACAAGAGAAAAGAAGCAAATAACATACAATGTTATCAGCTTAAAATGATGGGTTATAAGATAGTATTTTAAGCCTCATGGTAATCTCAAATCAAAAAACATAGAACAGATACACAAAAAGTAAAAAGCAAGAAATTAAATAATACCACCAGAGAAAATCACTTTACTAAAAGGAAGGCAGGAAAAAAGACAAGACCACAAAACAACTTGAAAACAAATCACAAAATGGCAAGAGTAAGTCCCTATTTATCAATAATAACATTGAATGTAAACGGACTAACTCTCTAATCAAAAGACAGAGAGTGACTGAATGGATTAAAAAAACAAAACCCAATGATCTGTTGCCTATAGAAAACACACTTCACCTGTAAAGACATATAGAGACTGAAAATTAAGTGATGGAAAATGATATTCCATGCCAATGCAAATCAAAAAAAAGACCAGAGTCGCTACACTTACATCAGACAAAATAGATTTCAAGACAAAAACTGTAAGAAGAGACCAAAAAAAGGTCACTGTATAATGATAAAGGGGTCAATTCAGTAGAAGGATATAACAATTTTAAATATATATACACCCAGTAGTGGAGCACCCAGATATATAAAGCAAATATTACTAGAGCTAAAGAAAGAGACACATCCCAATACAATAATAGCTAGAGATTTCAACATCCCACTTTTAGCACTGGACAGATCTTTGAGACAGAAAATCAACAAAGAAACATCAGACTTAATTTACACCATAAACCAAGTGGATCTAATAGATATTTACAGAACATTCCATCCAACTGCTGCAGAATATACATTGCTTTCTTCAGCACATGAATCAGTCTCAAGGATAGGCCATATGTTACCACAAAACAAGTCTTAAAACATTCATAAAATTGAAATAATATCAAGCATCTTCTCTGACCACAATGGAATAAAACTAGAAATCAACATCAAGAGGAATTTTGGAAACTATACAAACACATGGAAATTAAACAATATAATCCTGAATGACCAATGAATCCATGAAGAAATTAAAAAGGAAATCAAAAACTTCTTTAAACAACTGATAATGGAAATACAGTATAGCAAAACCTATAGGATACAGTGAAAGCAGTACTAAGTGTGAAGTTCACAGCTGTAAGTGCTTACATCAAAAAAGAAGAAAAACTTTAAACAACTTAATGATGCACCTTAAACATAATTAAACTAGACAAAAGTAAACCAAACCCAAAATTAGTAGAAGAAAAGAAATAATAAAGATAAGGACAGAAATAAATATATTTGAAATGAAGAAAACAATACAAAAGATCAATGAAACAAAAAAGGGTTTTTTGAAAGGATAAACAAAATTGACAAGACTTTAGCCAAACTAATAAAAAAAAAAAAAAAGAAAGAAGATCCAAACAAATAAAATCAGAGATGAAAAAGGAGACATTACAACTGATAACACAGAAATTCAAAGGATCATTAGTGACTACTGTGAGCAACTATATGTCAATAAATTAGAACACCTAGAAGACATGGATAAGTTCCTGGACACATGCAACCTACCAAGATTGAACCATAAAGAAATCCAAAATCTGAAGAGACCAATAACAAGTAATAAGATCAAAGCCATAATAAAAAGTCTCCCAGAAAAGAAAAGCTCAAGACTTGATGGTTTCACTGCTGATTTCTGCCAAACATGTAAAGAAAGAATACCAATCCTACTTAAAACTATTCTGAAAAATAGAGGAGGGAATACTTCCAAACTCCTTCTATGAGGCCAGTATCACTCTGATACCAAAATCAGACAAAGACATATCAAAAAAAGAAAAATATAGGCCAATATCACTAATGAATATGAATGCAAAATCCTCAACAAAATACTAGCAAATCAAATTCAACAATATGTCAAAAAATATCAGTAATCATGACCAAGTGTAATATATGCCAGGGATACAAGAACAAAACCATATGATCATTTCAATTGATGCTGAAAAAGTATTTGATAAAATTCAACATCTCTTCCTGATAAATACTCTCAAAGAAATAGAAAGAACATATCTCAACATGATAAAAGACATAAGCAACAAACCCACAGCTAGTATCATACTGAATGGGGCAAACCTGAAAGCCTTTCCTTTAAGATCTGGAACAAGACAAGGATGCCCACTGTTACCAGTTATTCAACATAGTACTAGAAGTCCTAGCAGAAGCAATTAGAAAAAAGAAAGAAAAGAAATAAAGGGCATCCAAATTTGAAAGGAAGAAGTAAAATTATTAATGTTTGCAGATAGTATGATCTTATATTTAGAAAAACCTAAAGACTCCATCAAAAGTCTATTAGAACTGATAAAGAAATACAGTGACGTTTCAGGATACAAAATCAACATCCAAAAGAGAGTAGCATTTCTATCTGCCAACAATGAACAATCTGAAAAAAGAGTTTGAGAAAGTAATCCCATTTGCAATAGCTAAAATAAAATAAAATATCTGGGTATTAACTTAGCCAAAGAAGTGAAAAATCTTTACAATGAAAACTATAATTGATGCAAGAAATTGAAGAAAACACATACCAAAAATGGAACGATATCCCATGTTCATGGATTGGAAGAATCAATATTGTTAAAATGTCTGTATTATCCAAACCAATCTACAGATTTAATGTGATCAATTCCTGTCAAAATATCAATGACATTCTACACAAAAATAGAAAAAACAATCCTAAAATTTATATGGAACCACAAAAGACTCAGAATATCCAAACCTATTCTAAGCAAAAAGAACAAAACTGGAAGAATCACCATTACCTGATTTTAAATTATACTACAGAGCTACCTGCAGTAACAGAAATGGCATGGTACTGGCATAAAAAGAAACACAAAAATCAATGAGACACAATAGAGAACCCAGAAATAAATCCACAAATCTACAGTGAATTTACTTTTGACAAAAGTGCCAAGAACACACATTAGGGAAGGATAATCTCTTCAATAAGTGGTACTGGGGAACATGGATAAAAACGTCAAAAAAAAAAAAAAGAAAGAAAGAAAGAAACTAAACCGTTATCTCTCACCACATACAAAAATCAAATATAAATACATTAAAGACTTAGAAACTGATACCTGAAACTATGAAACAACTATAAGAAAACATTGCGGAAACTCCAGGACATTGGACTGGGCAAAGATTTCTCGAATAATACCCTATGAGCATAGGCTACCAAAGTAAAAATGGACAAATATGATAACATCAAGTTAAAAAACTTTTGCACCCCAGCCTGGGCGACAGAGTGAGACCCTGTCTCAAAAAATAAAAAACAAACAAACAAACAAAAAAGCTTTTGCACAGCAAAGGAAACAATCAACAAAGTGAAGAGACAACTCACACAATAGAAAGAATAGGAAAAAATATTTGCAACCTACCCATCTGACAAGGGATTAATAACCAGAATATATAAGGAGCTCAAGCAACTGTATAGGAAAACATTTAATAATCTGATTTTAAAACGGACAAATGACCTGAGTAGATATTTCTCAGAAGAAGACAAACAAATGGCAAACAGGTGTGTGAAAAGGTGCTCAACATCATTGATGATCAGAGAAACGCAAATCAAAACTACAATGAGATATCATCTCACCCCAATTAAAATGGCTTGTATCCAAAAGACAGGCAATAACAAATGCTAGTGAGGATGTGGAGAAAAAGAAACCCTCATACACTGTTGGTGGGAATGTAAATTAGTACAACCACTATGGAGAACAATATGAAACTTCCTGAAAAAAGAAAAATAGAGGTATCATGTGATCCAGTAATCCCATTGCTAGGTATAATATATACCAAAAAGAAAGGAAATCAGTATATCAAAGAGATATCTGCACTCTCATGTCCGTTGTAGCACTATTCACAATAGCCAAGATTTGGAAGCAACCTCAGTGTCCATTAATAGGTGAACAGATAAAGAAAATGGGGCACTTACCCTCTCATTAAAAGAAAATGAGATCCTGTCATTTACAATAACATTGGTGAAACTGGCGGTCACTATGCTAAATGAAATAAGCCAAGCACAAAAAGACAAAGTTTACCTGCTCTCACTTATTTGTAGAAGCTAAAAATTAAAATAATTGAACTCATGGAGGTAGAGAGTAGAATGATGATTACCAAAGGATGGGAAGGGTAGTAGGGATCAGGAGACGGGAGTGGGGATGGTTAAAGAGTACCAAGAAATAGAAAGAATAAGACCTAGTATTTGATAGCATCACAGGGTAAGTCTCAAGTAATTTAATTGTTCCTTTTAAACTAACTAAAAGTATACTTGGATTGCTTATAACACAGAGGATAAATGCTTGAGGTGATGGATACCCCATTCACCCTGATGTGATTATTACGCATTGCATGCCTGTATGAAAATATTTCATGTAATCTATAAATATATATACCTACTTTGTACCGACAAAAATTAAAAATAAAAAAGAGGAGAAAAAACACAAAGATTAAGCTAAAAGAATACACTGGATTTGGTAGCAAATAGGTCACTGGTAACCTTGATGAGAAAAAATTCAGGGGAATGATGAAGATGGAAGCCATATGGTACAACATGTTGTGGTATAAATGGGATATGAAAAAAACAGAGAAATCTTTTCAGAGGCTTGTTGTGGAGGGGAAAAGATAATACAGCCACAAGTCAAGTGGGGTAGAACGGTCACGGTAGGCTTTTTGGCCATTAAACCTTTTATATTTCAAAAGCTGGTAGAGCTCTAAACAGGAAAAGAAGATAATTGAGGGAGAAAGTATGTTCTGAATGGGGAAGGAGACAGAATCCAAACCTGAGTGGAGGAAAGATACAAACATGGCAATAGTTGCATACAAATTAAAAAATTAACTATAGAAACAAGTATTCATTGAAAATAAGAATTCAAGTATTCATTGAAACGAGTATTCATTGCATCTTGTCAAACAGGTTCAGTGTACAGGAAAAGACTAAATCATTTGGATGGGTCTAGGAATGTTCTTTTGGAGGATGACTCTTAAAGTGTTTTAGGTGGAGAAGGTGAAGAAACAGCGAGAGCATTCTATGTGAAAGGACAACAGAAGTAGTGGTTTATGATGAGAAAAAGGCCCTGGATCTTTTAAGTCACGCTTCAAATTTATCAAGTGTGGAAAATTTCAGCCACTGTTTCTTTAAATATTTTTTTCTTTCCCTATCTTCCTCTTCTCACCCTTTGGGACTCCAATTACACTTGTTACGCTGCTTGGTGTTGCCCATAGCTTGTTCACTGATGTTCTATTCATTTTTCCCCCCAACTGTTTTATTGTTTGGTTGGTTTTGTTTCTTTGTTTGTTTTTAAGATAGGATCTCACTGTGTCACCCAGGCTGGAGTACAGTGGCATGATCTTAGCTCATCAGAGCTTCAGCTCCAGGGCTTAAGCAATCCTCCCACATCAGCCTCCCAAGTAGCTGGGACTACAGGTACACACCACCATGCCCAGCCAATATTTTTATTTTTTGTAGGGACAGGGTTTGAGAGTGTTGCACAGGCTTTTCCCCAATGTTTTAGTCTCTGTGTTTCATTTTAGGTAGTTTCTTTCTTTCTTTCTTTTTCTTTTTCTTTTTTTTTTAAAGATAGTCTCACTCTGTCACTCAGGCTGGAGTGCAGTGGCCGTGATCTTGGCTCGCTGTTGCCTCTGCCTCCCAGGTTCAAGCTATTCTCCTGCCTCAGCCGCCCAAGTAGCTGGGATTACAGGCATGCACCACCACATTTGGCTAATTTTTGTATTTTTAGTAGAGACAGGGTTTTACCATGTTGGCCAGGCTGGTCTCAAACTCCTGACCTCAGATGATCTGCCCGCCTCAGCCTCCAAAAGTACTGGGATTACAGGCATGAGCCACCACACTCAGCCTTCATTTTAGGTAGTTTCTATTATGAACTTCTAGTCCATTGCTCTTTTCTTCTTGTGATGTCTGATCTGCTGTTAATTTCAGCTACATTCGGTGCACTTTTCAACTCTAGAGGTTTGATTTGCGTCTTTTTTCATAGCTTCCATTTCTCTTCTTGTCATGCTCATACTTTCCTCATACACTTTAAACATATGGGAAAAATTTATAATAGCTGTTTTAAAGTTGTTGTCTACTAATTCCATCATCTATGTCACTGAGTCTGCTCCTATTTATTTTCTTCTCATCATGGATCTTATGTTCCTGCTTCCATGCATGTCTGGTAATTTTTTGTTTAATGTCAGATATTGTAAACTTAATTTTTGAGGGATGCTGGATATGTTTGTAATCCTTTCAATATTTTTGGTCTTTCGCCATGTTGAAACCCTGTCTCTATTAAAAGTACAAAAATTTGGTATTGATGGAATTTTTGTATTTTTAATAGAGACAGGGTTTCGCCATGTTGGCCAGGCTGGTCTCGAACTCCTGACTTCAAGTGATCCACCCGCCTCGGTCTCCCAAAGTGCTGGGGTTACTTGCTAAATTACTTGCCTGTTTGCAAGTAATTTAACTGCATTCTTGTGCAAAGACCAAAAAGAGCCCACATCTCCAAGACAATCCTAAGTCAAAACAACAAAGCTGGAGGCATCACGCTACCTGACTTCAAACTATACTACAAGGCTACAGTAACCAAAACAGCATGGTACTGGT